>NW_017674678.1:4383-88778 GCF_001879085.1 Nicotiana attenuata | reverse complement strand
TATACCGGCGGCGTCTAGGGTCTACTGAGGGGATAGGGGTGAGAGAGAGAGACGGATTGGGGGGGGGGTAGAGGTTCGGACACTTATATATTAACACCTCATCAGTTCTCAATCGATGGATCTCTTTACCTCGACGGCTGAGATTAACTGGAACCAAACGGTGTCATTTTTGAGGATGGGGGACATTGGATCGGGTTTGGGGTGGACTTGGGCCAGGCATGGGGCTATTTGGACGGGTTTTTGGGGAATTTGGGATGGGTTTGGGAATTTAATCAAGACAAGCCCAATTTCAATCTAATTTCCACAATTTTTCCTCTTTCCCCTTTTTTTTTCAAGATTAAACTAAAATCTAAATTAAATTATAAAACCAAATTAACCTATCAAAAATGCTAATTAATCCTAAATAATAATTATCGCAGATAATTAAAACAAATTGAAAGAAAAACCACCTAAAATCAAAGTTAAAATTAAAGGTGCAAATTAAACAACAATTTTTTTTTGTGATTTTCTTTTTTTTATGAAATGACTAATTACTAATTAAAAAAAATGTCCTAAATGCAGATGCACGTATATTTTGTATTTTTCCATTTAATTAAAACGAAATAAACATGCACAAACAAAATGCAAACAATTAGCACAAAATGACACCAAGATTCACCAAAATTGTAAAAATAGTAATAATAAGAAAAACAAAAATCATTTTGTTTGAACTTTGAGAATAATTTGCTTAGGGCAAAAATCACGTGCTGACAATGAATATAATTTGATTCATATACTAGGGTCATACGCATCGGCCTATAACAACCGTATAGGCCCGTTTACTAATATGATTACCTATGCATATACTATCAAAATGTGATTGAGAGTAATGTCATACGTTCACACTAGGGCCATACGCATCGGCCTACGACAACCACATAAGTCCATTTGACTAATACGGTTGTAGTCATATGACCTTCCGTTTATATATCGTGGTTGATATTTAGCAATTGACCGTCTATGAATATAATTTCATTCATATACTAGGGTCATACGCATCGGCCTATAGCAACCGTATAGGCCCGTTTACTAATATGATTACCTATGCATATACTATCAAAATGTGATTGAGAGTAATGTCATACGTTCATACTAGGGCCATACGCATCGGCCTACGACAACCACATAAGTCCATTTACTAAAATATGAGGGAAAACAGCATGCCAATTTTGGAGGGAAACAAAGGGAAAAGTAAAAACATGATTGGAGGGAAACTGAAAGTTTTTACTCTTTATATATCTCTTAAACACAAGAACAAAATCTCCATCTCTCTCTAAACAAAATAGATAGTTCAAAGATGAATGCTAACGGATGGATTGAAGAAGAACACTATCCATGGTTTCGGATGAAGGTGCCCAAATCGTACTTTAAGCGTGATTTTCTGGTAATTTATTTTTCTTAAATTTTCATGATTTTATAACTGTTGATTATCCAACCTAGCGATGAACCCTAAACTCTATCTTTAGATTGTGTTCTTGCAGTTTATTCCAAAGAGTATATGTGGCTATCTTCCTCCTATTTCGGTTAAAACAATGCTTCGATGTAATGGGAAGGAGTGGGGTGTGACTCTCACAAGTGGTGGTCGGAGAAGACTTGTCAATGGGTGGAAATAATTTATTGTCGACAATAATATGAAGAAAGGGAATGTCCTTCTCTTTGAACTAGTTAAGGCTACTTCAGGGGGTGTGATCTTTTCTGTTAAAGAGCTAGGATTAACTAATTCTTAGCTTGATAATTTCTTCTTATTAGTTATATGTAATGACTAAAAAATGGATCATAGTAATGATTAATATGATTGTTATTTATAATATTGCTTTTGTTTTTCCCATTTATTATTATTATATTTCTTAATTTTAAGAAGATCACTGGTTAAAAAATATCCAATTAAAATTTGGAAGTCATTTAACAACATATTTAGTGCAGAAGTCCCCCAATTCTTTTCAACATATTAAAACTCAACATTAATTTGCTTATATAGATGTGGAAAAATAAACACGAAAAATCAAAACCTAAACCAAAAGAGAACCTAAACATATACCTAACCCTGACCAAGGTTCAAATAATCGTTACATGGATTACTCAAGCACTGCCACTATATGGCTGAAGATTTTTTGCCACAAAAAAATCGAAAATCTGTATAGAAAAGCTTCTATAATTAAGTATAGTCATGGAGAAGTGCAACGGATGCATGGAGGAGTGGAAGGTTCTGTTGGGATGTGTAATGTCCGCATGGAGGAGCGGATATGGCTATTTGGAAGTGTAATGGCTGCATAGGGGCTCTCCAAAGATAGCTACTGGGAAGTGGAATAGCTACATTGAGAGAGATTATAATCCTCCCTATATATTTTGAGTGAAATATGATAGATCTATATAAAACAATCCGGTGAACCCTTTACATCTAATCATAACAATGGATAGGACTCCGACCAAGAAAGTTGTTGAGCAACCACTCCATGGTTCACCGGTGAGTCATAACATTTTGTACCACGATCTTAAGCGTGACTATAGCAAGCTGAAGCGTGAGGTTCATGAATTGATTGAGAGGGTGGTTCGTGATTCAAGTGTTGACTACCTCAAAAGTGTGATGTTGGAGGAGCATCCCCTAACTTCTCTCTATACTATGCTTGACGATATGCCCACACCATCCGTCCCTGGTGGAACAAAGAGCAATTCTATCATTATTATCAGTAGTGATACCGAATCTGTCTCCAAGACCTCCAAGTCTATTTCAGTGAACCAAAATATTGAGTAGTGATGTTTCTGTGCTAGTCTATGAAGTTGTGATGTTTTTATTTTTATTGTTATGGTGGTGTTTTTTTTTTTATTGTTATGGTGGTGGTTTTTTCTTTATTGTTATTTTTTGGTGAAATTATCATGCGAACCATCTATTATTAATGAATGAAAGTATTATGTTTAGAAACTTTTCTTATTTTTTTTACTTTTTCTAGATTACCTGTCATGTTAACAATGTTCTCCTTATTTTTTTTAACCAATTCCAAGTACATGAATCGATTTAACAGAAATTCAACTACTGAATTAATGCGGTAAGTAAGGAGAATTTAAGGAGTTGCATAACAATTCAATGCAAGCACCCGATCAGTCCTCTCATTCATCTTTACAACCCTTTTTCATTTAATCTTCTATGTTCATTAAAGGCCGAAATTCCAAAAGCCAGAAATGGAAATTTACCATAAAATATTTGGAGGGAAACAAAGTGACTCTTAGAAACGATTGGAGGGAGTGGAAACATTTTTTTGACTCTCTCTCTCTCTCTCTCTCTCTCTCTCTCTCTCTCTTTTTCCTATACATATCTATATATATAAACACACATATCTAAACATATGTTAACCTATATTTGCTATGGAAGAAACATTTCATATGAATGCTGACGGGTGTATTGAAGAAGAGGAATTCTATCTATGGTTTAGAATGAAATTGTCCAGATCGTACATCAAGCGCGATTATATGGTAAATTCATTGTTTTCTTTTTTTAGTTAACATTAAATGATTTTTACCCTATCTTTCCATTACGCTTGTGCAGTACCTCTCAAAGAAAATCTGTCAATATCTTCCTCCTAGTACGGCTAAGACATTACTACGATGTAACGGGAAGGAATGGAATGTGACTCTAACAGGTGTTGTTCGAAGAAGACTCGTTAACGGGTGTAAACAATTTGTTGTAGACGACAAGTTAAAAAAAGGGAGTGTTCTTCTTTTTGAACTTGTAGAGGCTACATCAAGTGCAGTATTATTCGTTGTTGAAGTGCAAGGATAGGAACATATAATGTTTAGGTTTTTCATGTATGCCTGTGTTCAACCCTTGTCATTAAAATATTTATGGATTAATATGATTTTCTTATACTTTTGTATAAGATTTTTGCTTGTTATAGTTTTTTCATGTTTATGAAAATTATTTTATATAAAGTCCTAAACGACTAAAACCTCATCAAAATACGACTAAAACCTAAACTACTGGGAAGATGAGTGAAAATTACACCTCCTCATCTTCTTTCAGTTGTAATAGAACCTAGAAAAAAAATTAAAAAAAAAATCTTGACAATCTTAATACAATTTGGTCGTAGAGAATTGGAAAAGTCATGACGAATAAACCTCCTTTTCGGATGAAAATAAAAGGAAAAGAAAAATGTTAAGACGCGGATTCGACACTGCGTGTGTAAGTATGAACGGGAAAGAAGTTAGAGATTTGATCGACCACCGATTCTATGGTCATTTCTGGTTGGATTTAGTAGTAGTTTTATTAGTGAGTTGATAAAAAAAAAAGAATAATTTATTGTCATTACCTAAATAATCCAAAATCGTGTAGTACCTAATATGTCATTACAAACATTATAAGAAAAAAATTTGATATGTTTAAGTTTCATAATCAAAACAAGCAAAATTTCTTCAAAATCAAAAAGTTCTACACCAAAAAAAGAACAACAATGCAATTAGGCCAACTGAGAACTTCAATTTTCAGCAATATTATATTTCCATGTCTGGTTCGGGATTGAGATCAAACATGCTTGATTGCGATTGTGTAGCGTCAATTTGCTGCAATTAAAATCAAACAAACACTATAAGAAAACATGAAATGTTTTAAGTAATAAATCAAATGTAGTCGCAAAATTATACCTCATTCACACCTAGGGAACCATCATAATCAACGTTTGTACCTCTGCCTTGCCCATTACCCCTACCCCTACGTCTACCACCTCTACCACCACCTCTACCACTACGATTGAAACCAACCCTGCCACCACCCCTGCCACCCCCTCTAACACCAGTTCTTGCGCCATTACTAGATTCAAATACACCACGCGGCTGTGAACTTGTAAAGTAGTAGTCAATTCTTCCTCTATATCGATTCAAACGCGGCCTACCACGTGAATTAGTGTACTGGGGATCTCGTAGAGTTGTTCCATCAACATTGTCATCTGAGTCATCCTGGTCTTGGTTTGGCATGATCATTTCGTCGTCCCAGTTTTGAAGATCATGCACCATTTTCTTCAAATTATTCTTAACATATTGAACCTTCCCGCTAGTGCCCAGTGCTACGTCACAAGCCATGTCAAAAACTTCAACATGCTCCTGTATGTCTTATACTCAGGCGTCATGGTTAGGTAACCAACTTGATGGAACCGATTCAAGTGTGGCCTAATAACATCGCTTCTCCACCTTGTCAGTATATACCTTTCATCAATTTTATCAATCTTCTTGTGCGACAAGATCTTGAGTATATGGCAACAAAGTATCCCTCTGGACTCGAACCATTTGCAGCTGCAACTAAAATAATCGTCGACAGGTATATATTCAACAGTTTACTCAACTGGATTTCTATTATTTTTTGTTATTAATGAATAATCACTAACGATGAATTTCTCAACACCGGGGACAGCTTGATGTTCGTCGGGGCTGCTAACTCCACAATGATATAATTTCCTTAGCCGTGTCTTGAAAAATTCATACACCGTACACGTATAACACTGAATTGCCTGCTGCTCCCACTTGAACATTGACTCGCACACAATTTGAAAGCCCTTTGACCTGTATTCCGCTTCCAACTCTTTCTCATGCTTAGCTCTTATAGCTAACTCATACTGGTGAACAAACATCTGTAGAGTGCTTTGACGGGTAATATATCCATCAAAGAATGCATGCATCCCCTCACTTCTTTGCGTAGATAGCATACCACCCCAAAAAAATACATCAAGGTAGACAGGAACCCATTTTTCCTTCTCAGAGTAAAGCTTGATGAACCAATTCCTTGTATGCAAATTATACCTTGCAATATATTCTGTCCATTTTCTCTCAAAAACTTCAACAGTAATGCTATCAAGGACCATGGATTTAAATTCTGCACGTGCAATTTTAGAAGGACGAACTCCACTTAAGTAAACATGCAACTTTGAGAATATATGCCAAATACAATACCTATGTATTGTATTTGGCATCACTTCAGCAATGGCTACCTTAATGCTCTGACACTGATCAGTTATGATCGCATCTGGATGAACATTTCCCATGGCATCAAGCTAAGTTCTAAAAACTAATTTGTAACTATCGATATCTTCATGAGACATGAGAGCACATCCTAGTAAGATGGACTGTCTATGGTGATTGATGCCAACAAATGAAGCACATGGCATATTATATCGATTGACAAGGTACGTTGTATCAAAGCATATCGCATCATGGAAATGCTCATACGCTGCCTTACAGTGTGAATGCACCCATACCACATTTCGCAACCTACCAATATTATCAACGTCGATTGAATAGAAAAACTCTCTATCCTTTACCTGGATTTCACGAAAAAAGTTGAGCAGCGACTGTGCGTCCCCTTCTTTCATTTCAAAATTCCTACTCTTCAAAATATAATTTCTACAATCCTTTGGAGTGCAACCCAAATTTTGCGGTCCACCACGTTGAACCTCAGCAAGTCTAATATTCTTGGAGGGTCTAATGCCAGATCGATCGTGAGCTACAAGATCCCTCTTCAAAGAATCAGAAACAGACATATGTCCAGCCATCAGGCGCGATACGGATGGGAGCAATTCATGATTGTGATCGTGAACGACCTTAGAGACGCGCCAACAACCAGAATCATCCAAAACAGTAAATACCCTAGCTTTACAATTGTTACTCTTGGTGGTAAACTTTATTTTGCGAATCCTAGTCCTATCACAACAGTAGGTTATATACCTGGCAGTGTCACCACCCTTCTTGTTGGAATTTCTTTTGATGACGGAGAATCCTCTCAGTCGTGCATGTTCTTTGTAGAATGCAAACAAAGTATCTTTATCTCTAAATCGCATTCCAGAGGTTGGACCTACAACAAAATCCTCTTCAGTGAATTCATTCTCCATTTCCCCATCAACATCACATAACTCTAACTCATTTCCTAAAACTTGCTCCTCATCATCATTAGCTTCTCCGTGATATTCTCCATCGGCTTCTTCATCATCATCATCTAAGTGCAGCATTGTTGAAACTGCCGTGAGAATCAACATCGACCTGTTCGTATTCATTCAACAAACTATCGTCCGATGCCATCCCTAAAGATCTGTACAACTCGTCCCTAATATCTTGGTTGATATTCATGATTGTTGTATTTGTGTTATGTTCATTTGGATTCATATTTTGTTGCACCGCCAAATTTTCTTGGTTTGAATCCATTTTTTGAGAAGGAGAAAGTGTCTGCTGGTTTAGGGTTTGGTAAGGAGGAAGTATACAAAATCGTATGCCATATTTGTTTTTCTTAAAATACAATAATTTGTTAATAATTAAAAAACGTATAATTTGTATAAAATACACATAAATACAAGGAAAATACAATAATTTGTTAATAATTAAAAACGTATAATTTGTATAAAATACACATAAATACAAGACTCTTCATCTCCCAATATTTAATTTTCGCATACATCAAGACTTGGAATTTAATATTGGGTTTTGGAGGGAAAAATATAGGCTAATTAGTTAGAGGATCAGTTATATATTTTCACTGGTGTGGCCAAAGTTGGGCCACGCCAGTGTGGTCGTTTAGCACTTCTCATATGTAAAAAACCAGTGTATTACTCTAGTAAATAGTAACCATGAACAGACATCGGAAATTACATATTCCCAATTTGAGCAATACCACTCTTTGTAACACGAAAATTCCTGTGTGCCTATGTTTTAAGCTTTTGTCTACTTATTTTGTAGCTATTACAGTGAGAGCAATTTAAGGCCAAATAATCAGCACTTGGACACTGACTAAATGACACTTTCGACTAAGTAAAACTCAAGAACATGAGGTAAATAAAATTTGAACACTTCTGGAAATCTTGTACTATTAATAAGATATGAAATTGGAGAGAAATATTAAACAAAATACGGCGCATTAACTTGAATCTTGAAAGCATCTTTCTCACAAGTTTGACAAATAAAATGTCAAAGTACTTGTTTACATTGTCCTATACGCCGTTATAATTGGACATTTCAAAGGGGCATGTGTAGAACGCTTCACATTTCAGCTATTTATTATTCCAAAAATCTTATCGCCAAAATAATAGAAAAATTAGTTAACTCCGGTAGCAAAGGTTGATACCTTATTTATTTTAAATAAATACCTTTTTAAAATATTATATTCTATAGCTGCCTTTTGATTTCTTATAGTCAAATATCTATTTATGGTCATCTCCTACCCTTAAGCCATAAAATAAGCTTTGTAATATTATTTTTCTTTCTCCATTCAAATTTCTTATATCCCCTCAAATTTTTCGTATCCTCTACCCCCATATCTATTCTCCCTCTCTCATCTACAACTCTATAGGTCCAAGTTCTCTTCGGAAGATTATCATTACCCAAATTTAGTGTTTGCGGTGAAATCATCAAGTGTGCTGTCGGGTTTTTTGCACGGAAGGTCAATGGCAACTCTTGCTGATTCTTTCATGGCCGATCTGGACGAGTTGTGCGACAATAAGATACATTGAGGCTCTACTACTGAAAACGCAACGTTTTGACCTTTCTTGGTTGTGCTTTTGATAGAAGAAAACACCTTGCAAATTTTTGATACATCAGATGTAACATATCTTTTAGCTTTATCAATGAGACTGTTAATTTTCCTATAAAAAAAGCATAAGAATTAGAGTTCCGATATAGAATTTTTCTCCGGCGTAACAACGGCAACCGGAGGCAACAGTGACGGCAAGCGAGGACTAGATACTGATGCTGCTTTAACGAGACGACATTAGGGTTGTTCTAGAACAAAGACGACGGAGTTGGGGGCTGAGTGTCACGACCCGGAATTTCTACCCTCAAGAGTCGTGATGACGCCTACTAATATGAGCTAGGCAAGCCAATCCTTTAAAACTAATTACTTCATTATCCAATTATTTCTTTTTAACAAACATAATGCGATAACGTATAAACAGCGAAAATTTAATTTAAGCGGAAGAAAACAATAGAATCTCTGAAATTTGTATCTATTACAACTACTTAAGCCTTAATCACCTAAAACCTGGTGTCACAGTGTCATAGACGATCTAGGAGTGCTAAATTCAAATTCCGAAAAATAAAAGATATACTGTCTCAGAATCAAAAAGATGAAACAGGAAATAAGTGATAGAGGAGACGCAGGGCCTGCGGATGCCTACAGGTCTACCTTGGATCTCCGCGTGGACTGAAGGTAGCCACTCAATCTACGGTCCAAAGTCTACAGCACTGGGATCTGCACAAAAGAATGCAGAGTGTAGTATCAGCACAACCGACCCCATGTGCTGGTAAGTGCCTAGCCTAACCTCGGCGAAGTAGTGATGAGGCTAGGACCAGACTACCAAATAAACCTGTGCAGTTATATAATATACAGCGGGAAGTAAAACAGAAATAAACAAGTAAAGATGGGACGGGAAAAGCATGCTTCGGGAAATAACAGGTAAAACATGATATCAAGAGGATTATAAAGGAACCAAAATCCAACTACTAACAAGGATAAGGAAAATAAAGGTAGAATTCACATTTATTTCACATCTTGTTGCAAGCGTGCAACCCGCTCCCATTTCACGTATCTCGTTGCAGGCGTACAACCCTCTCCCATTTCATATATCTCGTGGCAGGCGTGCCACCTGCTCCCATTTTATATATCTCGTGGCAGGCGTGCCACCCGCTCCCATTTCATATATCTCGTTGCAGGCGTGCCACCCGCTCTTATTTCATATATCTTGTGGCAGGCGTGCCACCCGCTCCCATTTCATATATCCCGTGGCAGGCGTGCCACCCAATTTCAAATACAAATCAACAACAACCACAAAGAATCCCGGCAAGGGAATAAGAGCAATATAAAACATCCCGGGGGAACAAGAATAATATAACAACATCCCGGCAAGGGAACAAGAACAATATAACAACATCCCGACAAGGGAACAATAATATTTAAACAAACATCCCGGCAAGAGAACAATGATGATAGTAACATTTGAGGCACAATAAACCACAACGGAGTCATAACAATTATAATACAAGACTTACGGGCATGCTTGACTCCGACGTATAGATACTCGTCACCATGCCTATACATCGTACTCCACAATTAACACGTAGCAAATAAGACACGACTCCTAATCCCTCAAGCTAAGGTTAGACCAAACACCTACCTCGATGCCACAAACACAATTCACGTCTCAATTATCGCTTTACCCCTTGATTCCACCACCGATCCGCTCGTATCTAGCCACAAGTTACTTAATTACATCAATAAAAGCTTAATGAATCAACCCCAATGCATGAAAATGAGTTTTCCAAAATTTTGCCCAAAAAGTCAAAAATCGCCCCCGGGCCCACATGGTCAAAACCCGAGGTTCTAACCGAAACCCGATTAACCATTCCCCCACGAACTCAAATATATAATTTGTTTTGAAACTGGACCTCAAATCGAGGTCCAAATCCCCAATTTTTGAAAAATCTAGGTTCTACCCCAAGCACCCAATTTCCCCCATGAAAATCATTGATTTTGAGTTGAAATCATGTTAAAAGATGTTAATGATTGAAGAAAAGAAAACTAGTTAAAAACGACTTACAATTGATTTGGACGAGAAGAAACCTTTGAAAAATTGCCTTAGTATGTTTTTGTTTTGAGAGGATATGAAAATGGGTTAAAAATTCGTCTAAGTATAAAAGTTGCAGGTCTCAAATGTGGGAATAGCGAACAGGGGTTCGCAATTGCGAACTCTGACCTTTGCTAGCTTGGGAATTGCGAAACAGGGTTCGCTCAGGAATTTTGGGACTTTTGCATTTGCGAAATATGTGTCGCATTTGCGATAATCAGCCTTCCAACCATCATCGTGCGAGAGGCTTTTCACAAATGCGAAGTCGCATTTGCGAGGATGAAGTCGCATCTCAGGCTGCCAGTCCACTTCTTTTGCATTTGCGAGATCGCATTTGCGAGCCAGGCTTCGCAATTGCGAAGCCTGCAGACCTGATACACCAGCTGAAAAATCTGCAATTTTTCCAAGTCCGAAATGCATCCCGTGGCCTATCCAAAACTCACCCGAGCCCTCGGGGTTCCGAACCAAACATACAAACAACTTCAAAAACATCCTACGAACTTATTCGTGTAATCAAATCACCAAAATAACATCATGAACATCGAATTAACTCTCCAAATCAATGAAATTTCTCAAAACTTCTTTAAACATCAAATTTTGCATTTAAGGTCCGAATCACGTCAAATGGATTCCGTTTCTCACCAAACTTTACCGACAACACATATAAATCATATTGAACTTGTACCGGACTCCGGAACCATAATATGGGCCCGATACCTCAGGTTTCACATAACATTTCACTTTCAAAAACCTTTGTATTTTTCAAAAAATCAAATTCTTTCAAAAATTCATTTCTCGGGCTTGGGACCTCGGAATTCGATTCCGGGCATACGTCCAAGTCCCATATTTTCCTGTGGATCCTCCGGGACGTCAAATCATGGGTTCGGGTTCGTTTACCCAAAACATTATCCAAAATCAAATTAATTCATTTTATAATCAAAATTTATCAATTTTCACATATTTTCACATATAAGCTATTCGACTACGTGCTCGGACTGCGCACGCAAATTGATGTGATATTAAAAGAGGTTTTTAAGGCCTTGGAACGCAGAATTCATTTTAAAAACACTTGATGACCTTTCAGCTCATCACATTCTCCACCTCTAAAACAATCGTTCGTCCTCGAACGGACATAAAAAGGAAGTACCTGAGTCGGGGAAAAGACCGTTCATCCTCGTACGGACATAAGAAGGAAGTACCTAAGTCGGGAAAAAGATGGAGATAACGGCTCCGCATATCGGACTCGGACTCCCAGGTCGATGCCTCAGCAGGCTGACCTCTCCACGGAACACGAACAGAAGGAAAACTCTTCGATCTCAACTGACGAACCTGCTGGTCTAGAATAGCTATCGGCTCCTCCTCATAGGACAAATCCTTGTCCAACTGGACAGTGCTGAAATCTAACACGTGGGATGGATCGCTGTGATATTTTCGAAGCATGGACACATGAAACACTGGATGCACGGCTAATAAGCTCCTCGGTAATGCAAGTCTATAAGCCACCTCTCCCACTCGATCAAGAATCTCAAACGGGTCAATGAACCTAGGGCTAGGCTTGCCCTTCTTCCCAAATCTCATCACGCCCTTCATAGGCGACACTCGAAGCAATACCCGCTCACCGACCTTGCGGTCAGCATATCTCCTTTGCCTGGACTGAGCTATACGAAGCCTATCCTGAATAATCCTGACCTTGTCAAAGGCATCCTGAACCAGATCCGTACCCAACAGCCGAGCCTCTTCCGGCTCAAATCATCCAACCGGAGACCGACATCGTCTACCATATAAAGCCTTATAGGGAGCCATTTGAATACTCGACTGGTAGCTATTGTTGTAGGCAAACTCTACTAAAGGAAAAAACTGATCCCACGAGCCTCTAAAGTCAATGACGCAAGCTCGGAGCATATCCTCCAAAATCCGAATGGTCCGCTCGGACTGCCCGTCCGTCTGAGGATAAAATGATGTGCTCAACTCAACCCGTGTGCCCAACTCTCGCTGAACTGCTTTATAGAAATGCGGGTAAACTGCGTACCTCGGTCCAAAATGATAGACACAGGCACACCATGAAGACGAACAATCTCCCGGATTATCTCAGCTAACCTCTCGGAAGAATAGGAGACTGCCACAGGAATGAAATGCGCTAACTTGGTCAGCCTATCAACAATGGCCCACACTGCATCGAACTTCTTCTGAGTGTCCGTGGGAGTCCAGTAACGAAGTCCATAGTGATACGCTCCCACTTCCACTCAAGTATCTCAATCTTCTGAAATGAACCACTATGCCTCTGATGCTTGTTCTTGACCTGCTGGCAATTCAAACACCGAGCCAAATATGCAACGATATCCTTCTTCATTCTCCTCCACCAATAATGCTGCCGCAAATCCTGATACATCTTCGTGGCGCAAGGATGAATGGAGTACCGGGAGCTATATGCCTCCTCTAAAATCAACTCTCGAAGAACATCCACATTAGGCATGCAAACTCGACCTTGCAATCTCAAAACTCCATCATCACCTAAGGTAACCTGCTTGGCACCTCCGTGCTGCACCGTAGCCAAATCAATGCAAAAGTCAATATCCCTGTCGGGTGGCATACCCGGCAGGTCTGAAGGGAATACCTCAAGAAACTCGCGAACAACGGGCACAAACTCAATAGAAGGAACCTCGGCACTAGAATCACGAACATAGGCCAAATAGGCCAAACACCCCTTTTCGACCATACACCGAGCCTTCACATAGGAGATAACACTACGGGTAGAGTGAACAGGAGTCCCTCTCCACTCCAAACGAGGTAAACCCGGTAAGGCTAAGGTCACAGTCTTGGCATGACTATCCAAGATAGCGTGGTAAGGTGATAACCAGTCCATCCCCAATATGACATCAAAATCAACCATGTCCAGAAGAAGCAAATCTACACAAGTCTCTAGGCCTCCAATCACAACTATACAAGAACGATGGACTCGATCTACCACAATAGAATCACCCACCGGTGTAGACACATAAACAGGAGCACTCAAAGAATCACTAGGCATGACCAGATATGCTACAAAATAAGATGACACATACGAGTATGTAGACCCTGGATCAAATAACATTGAAGCATCTCTATCAAAAACCAGAACAGTACCTGTAAAAACTGTATCGGAAGCCTCAGCCTCGGGCCTGGCTGGAAGAGCATAACATCGGGGCTGGCCCCACCACCCTGAACCACATTTTCGGGACGGCCTGCCGCTGACTGGCCTCCACCTCTAGCGGCCTGAGCTCCACCTCTAGGACCTCTACCTCCACCCCTAGCTGGCTGGGCGGGCTGTGGAACGCTCGGTGCCTGAACCATGGCACGGGAACCCTGATGGTGAGAGCTACTCGGTGCTCGAGGGCAATACCTAGCAATGTGCCTTGTGTCACCACAAGTAAAACTAGCCCTCGACTGCTGGGGCTGACGACCCTGAAAACTCTGAAGCAGCAGTGCACTGATAGGAGGTGTGGTGCATTGTAGGACTGTTGATCAGAATGCTGCATCTGAGGACCTCGGCCACCTAAAGCACCGTGAGAAACCTGAAGTGCCGACTGAAAAGGCCTAGGAGGATGGCCTCTACCATACGCATCCCTACCTCCAGACGAGGTACCACTGAATCAGCCTGAATGACGAGGCCTCTTATCCGACCCATGACCACCTCCCTATGATATAACCATCTCCACACTCCTGCCCACATTGGCCGCCTCCTGAAAAGATATCTCACTCCCTATATCCCTAGCCATCTGGAGTCGAATAGGCTGAATAAGTCCATCAATGAACCTCCTCACCCTCTCTCTCTCTCGGTAGGAAGTATGATAAGAGCATGACGAGCCAAGTCGATGAATCTGGTCTCATACTGGGTAACGGCCATAGAACCCTGTTGGAGACGCTCAAACTGCCTCCGATAGGCCTCTCTCTAAGTGATAGGGAGAAACTTCTCCACAAAATAGCTGTGTAAACTTTTCCCAAGTCAAAGCTGGTGATCCGATTGGTCTAGCCAAGCAATAATCTCTCCACCAAGTCTCGGAGGATCCACACAAGTGAAAAGTAGAAAAATCGACCCCATTGGTCTCAACTATACCCATGTTCCTGAGAACTTCATGACAACTGTCTAGATAATCCCGAGGATCCTCAGAAGATGCACCGCTGAAAGTTGTAGTGAAGACCTTGGTGAACCTGTCCAACCTCCACAAAGCATCGGCAGGCATAGCTGTGCCATCACCGGTCTGGGCTACCAACCCCGGCTGAACTGCTCCAACTGGCTGAACTGTTGGAGTCTGAAACTAGGTAGCTGCCTGCTCCGGAGTGCGAGTAGCAGGAGTCTGGGCTCCTCCTCCAGCATGAAAGACGGCTGGTGCTACGGGAAGCAAACCTGCCCGGGTGACACTCTCCATAAGGCCCAGTAGACGGACCAGAGCATCCTGGAGTACTAGGATAGCTATAAACCCCTCTGGGACCTGAGCTGGGCCCACCAAGGTTGGGGCCAGAACCTCATCATCAAAGTCAACCTGAGGCTCCGATGCTGGTGCTGCTGCTCTGGGTTGAGCTCTGCCCCTACCTCGACCTCTAGCACGGCCTCGACCTCGCCCTCTGCCCCTTGTCGGAGCTGCTTCTATGGGCTCGGGCTGCTGGTCAGCGTATGAGGAAGCATGTGTTCTTTGCATCTGCGAGACAACAGAATAGAAATTCAATCAGCATTGAGAAACTAAACCGCACAACAGGAGAGAAAAGATGTGAAATTTTCCTAACTCTGTAGCCTCTGGGGGATAAATACAGACGTCTCTGTACCAATACCTCAGACTCTACTAAGCTTGTCTGTGAACTGTGAGACCCATATAACCTAGAGCTCTGATACCAACTTGTCACGACCTGAATTTTCCACCCTCGGGAGTCGTGATGGCGCCTACTAATGTGAGCTAGGCAAGCCAATCCTTTAAAACTAATTACTTCATTATCCAATTATTTCTTTTTAACAAATATAATGCGATAACGTATAAACAACGAAAATTCAATTTAAGCGGAAGAAAACAATACAATATCTGAAATCTGTATCTATTACAACTACTTAAGCCTTAATCACCCAAAACCTTGTGTCACAGTGTCACAGACGATCTAGGAGTGCTAAATACAAAGTCTCAAAAATAAAAGATACACTGTCTCAGAATCAAAAAGATGAAATAGGAAATAAGTGATAGAGGAGACGCCAGGGCCTGCAGGTCTACCTTGGATCTCCGCGTGGACTGAAGGTAGCCACTCAATCAACGGTCAAAATTCTACAACACTGGGATCTGCACAAAAGAGTGCAGAGTGTAGTATCAGCACAACCGACCCCATGTGCAAGTAAGTGCCTAGCCTAAACTCGCCGAAGTAGTAACAAGACTAGGACCAGACTACCAAATAAACCAGTGCAGTTATATAATATACATCGGAAAATAAAATAAAAACAAACAAGTAAATATGGGAGGGGGAAAACATGCTTCGGGGAATAACAGGTAAAACAGGATATAAAGAGGATTATAAAGGAACCAAAATCCAACTACTAACAATGATAAGGAAAACAAAGGCAGAATTCACTTTCATTTCACATCTTGTTGCAGGCGTGCAATCCGCTCCCATTTCACGTATCTTGTTGCAGGCATGCAACCCGCTCCCATTTCATATATCTCGTGGCAAGCGTGCCACCCTGCTCCCATTTCATATATCTCGTGACAAGCGTGCCACCCGTTCCCAGTCACAAATCAACAACAACCACAAAGAATCCCGGCAAGGGAACAAGAGCAATATAACAACATCCCGACAAGGGAACAAGAACAATATAACAACATCCGTGCAAGGGAACAATACTATTTAAAACAAACATCCCGGCAAGGGAACAATGATGATAGTAACATTTCAGGCACAATAAACCACAACGGAGTCATAACAGTTATAATACAAGACTCACGGGCATGCTTGACACCGACGTATAGATACTCATCACCATGCATATACGTCGTACTCCACAATTAACACGTAACAAATAAGACACGACTCCTAATCCCTCAAGCTAAGGTTAGACCAAACACTTACCTCAATGCAACGAACACAATTCACGTCTCAATTATCGCTTTACCCCTTGATTCCACCACTGATCCGCTCGTATCTAGCCACAAGTTACTTAATTACATCAATAAACGCTAAACGAATCAACCCCAATGCATGAAAATTAGTTTTCCAAAGTTTTACCCAGAAAGTCAAAAATTGCCCCCGGGCCCACATGGTCAAAACCCGAGGTTCAAACCGAGACCCGATTACCCATTCCCCCACGAACTCAAATATATAATTTGTTTTGAAATCGGACCTCAAATCGAGGTCCAAATCCCTAATTTTTGAAAAACCTAGGTTCTACCGCAAACACCCAATTTCCCCCTGAAAATCATTGATTTTGAGTTGAAATCATGTTAAACGATGTTAATAATTGAAGAAAACTAGTTAAAAATGACTTACAATTGATTTGGAGGAGAAGAAACCTTTGAAAAATCGCGTTAGTGTGTTTATGTTTTCAGAAGATATGAAAATGGGTTAAAAATTCATCTAAGTATAAAAATTGCAGGTCTCAGATGTGGGAATTGCAAATTGCGAACCCTGATCTCTGCTAGCTTGGGAATTGCGAAACAGGGCTCGCATTTGCAAATCCTTCAGGAACTTTAGGACTTTCACATTTGCGAAACATGTGTCGCATTTGCGATACATCAGCCTGTACCGGGCTCCGAAACCATAATACGGGCTCGATACCTCAGGTTTCACATAACATTTCACTTTCAAAAACCTTTGTATTTTTAGAAAACAATTTCTTCCAAAAATTCATTTCTCAGGCTTGGGATCTCGGAATTCGATCCCGGCTATATGCCCAAGTCCCATATTTTCCTACGGACCCTTCGGGACCGTCAAATCACGGGTCTGGGTCCGTTTACCCAAAACGTTGACCGAAGTCAAATTAATTTATTTTATAATCAAAATTTATCATTTTTCACAGATTTTCACATATAGGCTTTCCGGCTACGCATCTGGACTGCGTACGCAAATCGAGGTGATGCTAAAAGAGGTTTTTAAGGCCTCAGAATGCAGAATTTATTTTAAAGACACGTGATGACCTTTTGGGTCATCACACTGAGCAACTTGAATATTCTGTTAATATATTTCAATGTATTTCAATATATCTCGCTGTATTTCATTGTCTTTTTATTTATTTATTGTATTTCAATGTATCTCGCCGTATTCTATAAATTTTATTGTATTCATTGTATTTTTTCATTGTATTTCAATGTATCCCACTGTATTGTATGTATTTCATTGTATTCACTGTCTCGACATATTCCATGAATGTATTCATATGTTTTTTTAACCAATATAATTTATGTATTCAAATGTATTATATAATTTCTCTGAAGATTGCTACGTTTTTGGGGTATTTTTCGGTTGAGAATCTTTTTTATAACTGGAAATACAAAAGTTGTATGTTATAATTGAGTTTGTTGAGTTATATTAGGAGTCTATTATGTTAATTGATTCACTTTCCGTTTATAAACAGCGTAATCCCCTGTTTCACGTCGTGAATACAGTCGAATACAATAATCCGTCCAGCTGTAATACCATGTTTCACGCCATTAATACAGTCGAATACACTTGAATACAAAAATCCGTCTAACTGTAATCTCATGTTTCACGCCTAGAAATGCTACTGTATTCATGAATACAGTAGCTTAAATACATCGAATACTTTCTAAAAAATCTGAAAACATAGCTATAAAAAGTAATATAATAAATGATAGCTACAACTAGTTAATAACCACTAAAACATAATGATTTCGGAAAGTTTCTCCTGCGTCAGTTAGTTCCAAATACAACATTATCTAAATAGATCCAAATTCTTAACCAAAGCTTTATTGCGGCGGAGGTTATGGGCGGTTAGAGTGGTTGCCTGTCGGGTGTAATCATTTGATAGGCTTTAGAGCTCCAATAATAGTCCATAAAGACTAGTGTTATAGATGGGAGGTGGTTGTGAATTCTTTAAGACTAGAGTATATGTTTAGTTCCTGTTTAGCAACGTGGTAGATTGGTAGTAATGTGAATCCAACAAATAAATAGATGTCACGTACTGCATCTCACTTCACATAATTTATTTGCGGCCACATGTTTATGTAACGTAAATAGATTAATGAGGATAGTCAAATTTATGTTTTTCATACTTGCAGCAATTTTTCAATATTATAGCTTCATAAAGGCTATTCTCAAATCTCAATAATCAAATCACTTGTACATGACTTTTTACAGTATCATAGGTAAAATGTCTGACACAAGTGTTCATAATCTGTTTCCTTCTCACTAAACAGGCAAACTCGTAAGCAGGAGGAGGAAAGAAAGAGGAAAAATTCACCCACTCTGTCATATATTCTAACCTTACTCTGTCAGATATTCCAACCTTTTCATCTATTTCCAAGAGTTAGACTAAATATCTATACTATATTAAATGCACGAAGGCCCTTAGCAAAATGTCGTTCGCCTTTTTTATCCTTTAAAATTTACTTTCACATTTAACAAAATAATCATTTAATAATTTCTCAAATATTAGTTCGAAGTCGATTAAAATTATAATAATTAAATGTTTTCCATATTTGAGCTATGAGGATTTAAATCCAAATATTTAGGACTTCCAAGTTAATTAAGATTCTACTATTCAAAATAAGGTAAACATTCTAACGTTAGTTGGTACAAACTATTTTTTTCTTTCTCTTTTTATGTTCCTCTCTCAATTTATTTCTACAACTATATGCACTTAATTCTCCTTCTACTATTTCTAATGAAGAAAAATATGGACAAAGTCATATATTATTTATTGGAAAACAATAAGAGTTTTTTGCATTCTAGAAGATGATTTAATATTATAATTATACTTAAGAAATAGCTTTTGAAAACAAATGTTGCCAAAGATGATTTAAAATGTCACGCTTTAATTCTACTTACGCGAAAATGATTAGTAAAACTAGAATAAATTTTATGTTAGTATCTCGATTGAGTCAATTGAAGACGTCTATCAGACATAATTTCTTACTTTATTCAGCTAGCTATATGAGATAAATAGTCATCTTTTTAGGAACTTACACTTTTTTCTTCAAGTTTTAATTTATAATTCATAATTTCATATAATATTTTTTTGATATTTTGAAATTGTTTTAAATTTATCACATTGGACAAAATCATAATTTTAGTTTTTTTTTTGAATATTTAGAAGTTTTAAATTAACTACAATATTACGTATTAAATTTTTCCTTATTTGAACTACTCCTAATAATTGGGAGTTTAAAATCAATTAGGATTTACCTTATATTAATTATTTCTTACTTGAACCACAAAACTACTAATCTATGTGTATATATAAAGGAATAGTTGGACAGAATTTCCTCATGGCTTTCATGTACTCTAAAGTAAACGAACCACCAACGTAAGTAATTTGTATATGGTCAAATTTGACCCTCAGTATCTCTACGCCAGTGGGTACGCCCAATGAGTATACGCCGACCAACGCAGCGGGTACGCCTCGGCCGTGAGGACAAAAGCGGCATCATTTAGAACTCAGCGTCTACGCTAGGGAGACGTTACCTGTCTCTGTAACTTTTTGATTCTTTCGAGGAAGGTCTCCTATTATATAAAGGAGACCTCCACATTATAAAGGAGATCATCTTATTTAATACAACTCTCTCATTATCTGGCTTTCTCTCTCTCTATATCACTACTTCTAACGGAAATATCTCATTAACACAGATCGTCACTTTGCAATATTAGATCTACTACAATATTATCATCTGTGCATCTCTAGGCTTATTATATTTGATTACGATTTACCCCTTCTCTATTTTTGATTGTTTTATCGCTTACAAAGTATATAGTTAACTTTTGAGCCAAACAATTTGGCGCCGTCTGTGGGGATTTCTAGAATCAAAATCATAGTATCCACCTAGAGATCAACCAACTACCACTCAAGAACAGAAAATGGCCGAAAATAACACAAGATTGAAAGCCATATTGGGTGTCACTACCAATCTCCCGGGCCCTCTCAACGAGGCCAGTGACGATGGCATCCTGAATGCAACCCCTAGCATCACACGAGGTGCAGAGATCTCACCTTCCCCATCCAAAGGCCTGACGATCTTGCACGAAAAAGGAGCTTCCACATCTACGGTCACGGAAGCACCCTCAGCGATCAAAGAGCTACTGGAAAGATGGCTAACGAGCACTCTAAGCGGTTTGGTTGAGAGGTCACCGCAAAACAACATCGTATGTACACCAACGGTAGGTACCACTGCTGCAGTGGGTGAGCCGGAAGTTACACTAGTAAATAACAGACCCATCGGGACACAGACCGACGATGGCGCGCTAACAGCCATCCTAAAGAAGATGGAAGAAATGGAAAATGAAAATAAGGCGCTCCGCGGTCAGATGAAGGAAAATCAGGAGAGGGTCGACAAGATCCCCGGTGCTCCCAAGTTGCTACCAAAATGCGACGTGGGAAGGTTCGTTGAACAACCATACACCGAAGAAGCTGCTCCTCACTCCACCCCAAAAACCTTCAAGATGCCACCCTACTTAAGGGTATATGACGGAACCACAGATCCCGAGGATCATCTGATCCACTACGTCACCGCTGTGAAGGGCAACGACCTATCAAAAGAAAAGGTACCGTCGGTACTGCTGAAGAAGTTTGGCGAGACGTTGACAGGAGGGGCCTTAACATGGTACTCTCAGCTACCGGCTAAAGCAATATCAACGTTCGAGGAAATGGCGGATAAATTCATCACAGCCCATGCAGGCGCGAAGAAAGCGGAGGCCAGGGTCAACGACATCTTCGCCATCAGGCAAAATGCAGGAGAGGGACTCAGGGACTTCCTGGCAAGGTTTAACAGGGTAAGGATGAGTCTACCGAACGTATCGGAAGGCATGGCAGTCGCCGCTTTCCAGAACGGGTTAAGCAGAGATGGTTCGAGGGCAACCAAGAAGCTGCTGAGCTGCCTCATGAAATATCCCCCAACCACATGGGAGGAAATCCACAACGCCTATTGCACCGAGGTACGAGCGGACGAGGACGACCTTAATGGGCCGACCCAACGGCTAACAGCGATACACTCAGAAACGAGGAGAGATCGACGGAACGAAGGACGACGAGAACAACTCCCTCGCTCCAACAGAGATTGACATCAGCCATACACCAGATCCTCCCACCCGCCACCAAGGCATACAGACGCGCTACAGCGACACGTCGCCCCACTCCGAAACGAAAGAGGTACGCCCCCTTTATTAACCGCCCATAACTTTTGCGTATCTCCTTCAGAAATAGTGTACGCACTGGAGAAGCTGGGCACCAAGGTGCATTGGCCGCAGAAGATGAATTCAGACCCTGCCACAAGGAAATCAAACGCCCTATTTGAGTTCCATCAGGAACGAGGACACAAAGCCGAAGACTGCATAGGCCTACGGCAGGAGGTGGTCAGGATGCTGAACCAGGGATACCTGAGGGAGCTACTCAGTGACAAAGGAAAAATCAACTTTGCACGCGGATGGGAACAACCCCACGGGCCGCCGAAGCCACCTTCCCCAGCGCGTACGATAAACATGATCGTCGGAGGCGGCGACGAGTCAGCGATCAATCACGTCAAGCTCGCCACCACACACAGACTAAAGCGGACCATCGCCCATGAACGGTATGAGGACTTCGAAGATAGTATCACCTTCGATAAGTCTGATGCCGACGGTTTGTGTTTCCCTCATTATGATGCTTTGGTTATCACTTTACGTATCGCTGATACAGATGTTAAAAGAGTCATGATCCATGACGGAAGTGGCGCCTGTATTATCCACCCAAGGGTCCTCATACAAATGGGACTCGAGGATAAGGTAATACCGCGCTGCATAACACTAACCGGTTTTAACAATGCAGTAGAACGGACGTCCGGAGAAATAGCACTTCCCGTCTTAGAGGGAGGAGTCACGCTGGAAACAACTTTCCACGTGATGAACCAAGAAACGGCGTACAACGTCATCATAGGACGCCCATGGATACACGCCATGCGAGCGATCCCTTCAAGCCACTACCAAGTGATCAAATTCCCTACCCCATGGGGAGTATTCAGTATTCGAGGCGAGCCACGCACCGCACAAGAATGCTACAAAATAGCCCAAGACTGCGCCCACACCCAACAGCTAAAGGGGGCGAGCACGGAGGCATAGCAATTAGCCGTGTCGGGAACTAAGGTCAACTCGACAACGGACGTCATCAAAGATCCCGACGTCGTGGAAGCCTGTAAAGCAACGGTTGAAGACCTCGACCCGGTCCAATTGAGCAAAACCGATCCTACGAAGAAAGCCTATATCGGGCAAAGTCTCGCCAACCCAAGTAAGTATTGTGAATTCTTAACTAACCATGCAGATTTGTTCGCCTTTTCCCATTCAGATATGCCGGGAATCCCGCGAGACATCGCCACCCACAAGTTGAACGTCGACCCATTACATCTGCCCGTGAGGCAGATGAGGAGAAAATTCAACGCCGCTATCAATGAAGCGGTCAGTAAGGAAGTAGACGAGCTACTGGCCAACGGCTCCATCAGAGAATCAAGGTACCCCGAGTGGGTCGCCAATGTTGTCATGGTCAAAAAGAAAAACGGGAAGTGGAGAATGTGTGTGGATTTCACCGATCTGAACAAGGCATGCCCAAAAGATTCATTCCCACTACCCCACATCGACCAACTGATCGACGCCACTGCAGGACATGAACTACTGAGCTTCCTGGACGCCTACTCCGGCTACAATCAAATCATGATGGCCGAGGAGGACCAAGAGAAGACGACTTTCATCACCCACCAAGGGACTTACTGCTACAAGGTAATGCCCTTCGGGCTCAAAAACGCGGGGGCTACGTACCAGAGACTGGTAACCAAAATGTTCAAAGAGCAGCTCGGTAAGACTATGGAAGTCTATATCGACGACATGCTGGTAAAGTCGACAAGAAAAGAGGACCACCTCGACCATCTGAAAGAAGCCTTCGAGATATTGAGAAGATACGGGATGAAACTGAACCCCGAGAAATGCGCCTTCGACGTGGCATCAGGAAAATTCTTAGGGTTTCTCGTATCACAACGAGGTATCGAAGTCAATCCTGATCAGATCAAGGCGATAGACGCAATACCAGAGATACTGAACGGCAAAAAGCAGGTGCAAAAGCTGACAGGGCGAATAGCCGCCTTGTCTAGGTTCATCTCACGGTCCTCCGACAGATGCCACAAGTTTTTCAATGTGCTAAGAAAGGACAATGGGTTACAGTGGAACGAGGAATGCATCGAGGTCCTAAGGAAATTGAAAACGTACCTGTCTTCACCGCCACTGCTAGCCAAAACAAACCCAGGCGAACCGCTGATGGTGTATTTGGCCGTATCCGAGGTCGCCGTCAGCGCAGTCCTAGTTCGCGAAAATGAAGGTACACAATCTCCTATTTACTATATTAGCAAAATCTTAGTGGACGCCGAAACACGGTATCCACACCTTGAAAAATTAGCTTTGGCATTGGTCGTGGCTTCACGGAAGCTCCGACCCTATTTCCAATGCCACCCCATAAAGGTAGTGACGACCTTCCCCTTGAGAAGTATCCTACACAAGCCTGAGTTATCAGGCAGACTCGCCCAATGGGCCATAGAGCTCAGTGAGCACGATATCTCATATCACCCAAGGAGCGCCATCAAGTCGCAAGTACTTGCCGACTTCATAGCCGACTTCAGCGCAGAGATATTACTAGAGGCGGAATTGGCGGCACGCCCTGCCCCCTCCAATGCCGACCTATGGACTCTTTATACTGATGGCGCCGCTAACGCCTCGGGAGCGGGACTGGGACTCGTTCTCGAGGTCCCCCCACGGGCGAAACAATTCGCCAGTCCATACGATGCCCCGAGATGACTAACAACGAAGCCGAGTACGAGGCTGTTATTGCAGGTTTGAAACTAGCCGTCAAGTATGGAGCTCGACGACTCGTTCTCCATTGCGACTCTCAGCTCGTGGTGAATCAGGTCACTGGGACTTACCAAATCAAAGAGCAGAGGTTGCAAAAATATCAGTTAGAAATCCACAGGCTAATGACCGAGTTCGACGAGTGCCGCTTTGAACAAGTTCCAAGAACACAGAACGTGGAAGCAGACGGCTTAGCAAAATTAGCCGCAGCCACTAAAAACTTCAACAAAGAAAGCGTGGTCACCCTCCTCCATTCAGCCATAGATCACACTGAGGTACTCTCTTTAAATTTGACTTGGGACTGGCGCAACCAATTTGTATCCTATCTGCAGGATGGAACACTCCCACTCGACAAAAAAGAAGCGAAGAAGCTCCGCGTACAGGCCGCCCGTTATTGCCTAATAAACCACGAGCTCTACAAAAGGACATTTGGCGGACCCCTAGCCAAGTGTCTAGGGCCGCAACAAACGCGGCCAGTGCTCGAAGAGGTACATGAAGGACAATACGGTGCCCATACAGGCAACCGCGCCCTCGTGCGCTGCATGATACGGGCCGGCTATTATTGGCCCACCATGAAGAAAGACGCAGCGGAATATGTCCGCCGATGCGAACAATGCCAAAAGTATGCCCCCATGATACACCAACCAGGAGAACCACTTCACTCTGTCACTTCCCCGTGGCCCTTCATCAAATGGGGAATGGACATAGTCGGTCCCCTACCAGCGGGACGAGGAAAGGTACGATTTCTATTAGTTTTAACTGACCATTTTTCTAAGTGGGTGGAAGCAGGAGTGTACGCCCAAATACGCGAACAGGAAGTGATCTCCTTCTTTTGGAAAAATATTATATGCCGCTTCGGCATCCCCAAAGAAATCAGTTGTGACAACGGACGACAGTTCATCGGTCAGAAAAAGACCGAATTCTTCGAGAAATGGCGCATCAAGAGGATACTTTCCACGCCATATCACCCTGCCGCCAACGGCCAAGCGGAATCCTCCAACAAAACAATATTAAACATACTGAAGAAGAAACTCGAGGACGCCAAAGGGCTATGGCCCGAGCTGCTACCCGAAGTATTATGGGCACACAGGACCACACCCAAATCCAGCACGAGGGAAACACCATACTCGCTGGTCTACGGAACCGATGCGGTCATACCCGTCGAAGTCGGCGAACCAAGCCTAAGATATTCACACACCAGTGGAACAGAAAACGACACAAACAGGCTCCAAGACCTCGACGAGGCTGAGGAAAGAAGAGAAATGGCCCACATCAGAATGGTAGCACAAAAGAAACAAGTCGAAAGATACTACAACAAGAGGGCCAAAATAAGACCACTCAAGGTGGGAGACTATGTCCTTAAAGCCAAGACATTGGCATTCAAAGACCCGAGTGAAGGGAAACTGGGCACCAACTGGGAAGGACCCTACAAAATCACAGCAGTAGCCAGCAAAGGCGCGTTCCAGTTGGAAACAATGGAAGGGAAAACGCTCCAAAACAACTGGAACGTTACTCACCTCAAGTATTTCCACTTCTGAAAGGCGTCTCTCGAGTCGTACTCTTTTTCCCTTACCCGAGTTTTGTCCCAATTGGGTTTTCTCGGGGAGGTTTTTAACGAGGCGACAGAGGGGACACCTGGAGATATTTGAGAAACAAGTTTATCATATCAACCTCTCCTTACGACCTCCAGGCCGACATGATAAAGGGACTGGACTAGCTTGATCTCCAATGTATGAAAGGCTACGGCCATCTCCAATGTATGAAAGGCTACGGCCATCTCCAATGTATAAAAGGCTACGGCCATCTCCAATATATGAAAGGCTACGGCCATCTCCAATGTATGAAAGGCTACGGCCATCTCCAATATATGAAAGGCTACGGCCATCTCTAATGTATAAAAGGCTACGACCATCTCCAATGTATGAAAGGCTACGGCCATCTCCAATGTATGAAAGGCTACGGCCATCTCCAATGTGAAAAAGGCTACGGCCATCTCCAATTATATTATGGCTAAGGCCATCACCGCCAACTGTCGACCTAGATTCGACTACGGTGAGTAAACGACTCGACGACACTCGAAGTCGCCTACATGGCTAAGGCCATCAATTATATTATGGCTAAGGCCATCGCCGCCAACAGTCGACCTAGATTCGACTACGGTGAGTAAACGACTCGACGACAGTCGAAGTCGCCTACATGGCTAAGGCCATCAATTGTATTATGGCTAAGGCCATCGCCGCCAACAGTCGACCTAGATTCGACTACGGTGAGTAAACGACTCGACGACAGTTGAAGTCGCCTACATGGCTAAGGCCATNTACGACCATCTCCAATGTATAAAGTACTACGGCCATCTCCAATGTATGAAAGGCTACGGCCATCTCCAACGTATGAAAAGGCTACGGCCATCTCCAATGTATGAAAGGCTACGGCCATCTCCAATGTATGAAAGGCTACGGCCATCTCCAATGTATGAAAGGCTACGGCCATCGCCGCCAACGGTCGACCTAGATTCGACTACGGTGAGTAAACGACTCGACGACAGTCGAAGTCGCCTGCATGGCTAAGGCCATCGCCGCCAACGGTCGACCTAGATTCGACCATGGTTAGTAAACAATTCGACGACAGTCGAAGTCGCCCACATGGCTAAGGCCATCAGTTATATTATGGCTAAGGCCATCGCCGCCAACGGTCGACCTAGATTTGACTACGGTGAGTAAACGACTCGACGACAGTCGAAGTCGCCTACATGGCTAAGGCCATCAATTATAGTATGGCTAAGGCCATCGCCGCCAACAGTCGACCTAGATTCGACTAAGGTGAGTAAACGACTCGGCGACAGTCGAAGTCGCCTACATGGCTAAGGCTATCAATTACATTATGGCTAAGGCCATCGCCGCCAACAGTCGACCCAGATTCGACTACGGTGAGTAAACGACTCGACGACAGTCGAAGTCACCTACACGACTAAGGCCATCAACTGTATAATGGCTAAGGCCATCGACGCCGATAAGTCGACCCAGCTCGACTATGACAGCAAGTAACTCGACGATAGTCGAAGTTGCGCACACGGCTAAAACCATCAACAAAGCTAAGGCCGAAAATAAAAGATACAGAAAGAAAATAACAACAAAAGTATAACTTCCATTATCATCCAAAAATGCATATACAAAAGGACCCATTTACATCTCCAAATACAGCAAAACAAAATGAATACGAGTCCTAAGGGGCTTCGACATCCTGATCACCGCCTCCCGACGGATCGCCATCTCGTCCGCCGCCGTCCTCTGCCCGATAGGCCGCAGAGATCCAGGAGCCGGATTCTAGACGGTTGACATCTTCGGAGTTATAGCCCGCCCGGTCTGGGGAATCAGAACTATACCCACAAGTTTCACGAGCGACACGGACTATGCGCCGTTGCTCTTGAACTTCTGCCTCGGTAGCTCGACCCGCGGCTAAGAACTCCTCGAAGACGACCAATCTGGCCTCGGCGTATACCCACATATCATGCGCCTCACGATGCGCATCCTCATCAGGCCTTGACGCAGCAGTCCGCTTGAGGACTTCAATCTCAGCCGCCTTGGCATCGAGTTCGGAGGTCATGGCGGCAACCTTGATCCGCAAATCAGCAGCTTCCGCCGCTACCCCCGGCCAACCTCCAACTCTTCTTCTTTAGACTGGAGAAGAGTCTCCAGCTCAATATTCCGGGCCAGGGCGGCCATCAGCTGCTCATCGATCTGCTCTAACTCGGCCACCCTCCGTTTCAGCTGGGCCTCCGACTGCTCCAGACCCTCACGGAAAACCCGAAATTCCGGGTCCTGCTTGAGTAGGTCCGCCAGCGCTTGATGCTTGACTCGGCACCGCCGATATTTCTTTACCACCTTGTTAAAGGTGGCTGCCTTCCTTTGCGCTCGCCGCCCCCTCTCTATCTCCAAAATGAGAGTCTAAAAAAGAGGAAAAGGATGAAAGGCAAGTCAGCATGCATCAAAATTTATTTTACGATGCATGAAGAGAATCGAAAAATACCTGTAAGGCCGCACCGGCAACCCTCCGGGATAGTTCCCCGTCGCTAACCCCTTGTAACGTTTCACGCTCAGCGGCCGCACATAGCAGGGTCATATCCGCTGCGGCCTGCTCGCTGTGTTGCAACAGGTTATACCCCCCCGGGATCAGAATTCGACGGTTGGATCTACCTACCGTCATCCCTACACGGGCCGGACCCCGCGTTGACGCTTCTGCATCTGCCTGGGCGACCTCAGGGCCCGCCCTCTCGGCATCATCGTCCGCCTCCCCAACGGCAGCCGACGAGCCGCTCTCCGGAATGCGTGTTGGCCTGGCATCGAGAACGGCCCCCTATGAGGAGCCGACCTCCCGGAACGGATGGCATCCGCCATAAAAACTGGCCTTGACTCTCGACGGGGCTCGCTCGCCCCCTCATCTGCCGTGGCTATCCCCTTGCCGGTTATCAACCGACGTCTTTTTCTTTCCGGCGTCTCCTCGCTCTTAGAAGTCCCCTCCACAGCCGGAGGGGATGGCATCGAAGGAGTCGCTCCCCTCGCGGACGCCGCTACAGGTAGCGATTGAGGAACCTCCACGGCGTCATCACTGGGCGAACCGCAGGGTATGTATCCACCTTCAGAATCGGTCCCCGCCCCAGGTAAGATGACGACTCTCTTTTTCTTCTTCTTAGGGGCGCTCCGACCTGTCCAACACGAATAAGTCAGGTAACAAATACGTAGGGAATCCCCAAACCATAGCCAAAGAATTACCTGACGGGCCGTACTGTCGAAGAAAGGCAGCCCAGGTACGGCACTCCTCCGCATAGGGTATTATTCTTCCCACCCACGATTTAATGTCATCAACGAGCTGGGGTGGAGAAGCCCTCGCTGCCAATAAAAAAAAAAGAGAAGAAAGAAAAACAAAGGTCACAATGGTCGTACGGTCGAAAGCGCAAGCAACACTGAAATTCACAAATAGGAATACTTACGTTCTGGGTTCCATTTTTCCGGGAACCCCTCGGGATTCGACACCAGGTGCTCCGTCCTGATGTAGAAATATTTACGCCAAAAACGGCGGTTGGGCTTATCATCGGCTTGAACGACCAAGCCCTTTGCGCCACGACCTTTCAACTGCAGCATGGTACCCCTCAGGTAACCAGCGCTGAACAACTGTAAAAGGTGGTGGACCGAGACGCTGCACCCAGCCCTGGCCGCATAAGTGGTCATGATACGGCACACCTTCAAAGTATAAGGAGTGAGCTGGGCCGGACGCACATTGTAAAAACGACAAAGTTCCTCCACCAGAGGATAGACTGGAAGGTCGTAATCGATCAATAATGGGTACTCGTAGAAGCCGCAATATCCAGGCCGGTGCACATTGGCATAATCCGTCCCGGCCGGAACCATTTCCACGTGGTTCGGAATACGGTGCGTCTCTCGCAGCTCGTCTAAATGGGATTGTAGCAAAACGCTGTGCTCCCAGGGAAGGTCAGGGCTTTTAGTCGGAAAATCCCTACGAACGTGCATCTCCTTCGGAAGGACATTGTCTACGCTGAGAGGAACAAGGGCCTTCTCCGCCTTTTCCCCTTCACCACCAGAAGATGGCGGAACCCTAGACGGGGCATTATCCTTGGCCTTTTTATTATTCTGTCCCCGTTTTGTCATGATTATACTACTTGAGAAACGAAGAACTGACGAGAGGAAGTGTGGTTTCAACAGAAGTGGGAGAGTCCCTCACAAAATAACGATCAGAAGAAAGAAAGACAAAGGAGTGTATTAGAAAATACTTTGCAGAGGCTTGAAAGTGGAATCAGATCAAACCTCTCTCATACTTATAGGGATAAGTTGCACAGGAATCGAAGAGTAATGATTCGAAACGTGCGCCGGAAACCAAAACATCACTTCATCCTCTGAACCGCCTCGGGGGCAAATATAATGATGATGCGTACAGGCGATGACATCATTCTAAAAAGGAAGCCATGCGTCAGCAGCTTAACAACGTCATGTATTTCATTTCATTCATATTGCCGCCCCTGGTCAAGGTCAAATTCTCCTAAGCCGAGGTTCGCATTTCCGCCCGTCGAAGACGCCCACCGAACGCGTCTCCAACGAGCGGAGGGACTAACTGTATAGGGTCAAATTTGACCCTCAGTATCTCTACGCCAGTGGGTACGCCCAATGAGTATACGCCGACCAACGCAGTGGGTACGCCTCGGCCGTGAGGACAAAAGCGGCATCATTTAGAACTCAGCGTCTACGCTAGGGAGACGTTACCTGTCTCTGTAACTTTTTGATTCTTTCGAGGAAGGTCTCCTATTATATAAAGGAGACCTCCACATTGTAAAGGAGATCATCTGATTTAATACAACTCTCTCATTATCTGGCTTTCTCTCTCTCTATATCACTACTTCTAACGGAAATATCTCATTAACACAGATCGTCACTTTGCAATATTAGATCTACTACAATATTATCATCTGTGCATCTCTAGGCTTATTATATTTGATTACGATTTACCCCTTCTTTATTTTTGATTGTTTTATCGCTTACAAAGTATATCGTTAACTTTTGAGCCAAACATAATTGTTTACACCTCTTTTTATTTTTTATTTTTCGTTTTTATCAAACACTACGTCTTATAACTTTAATCTGGTATAATACTTGAATGTGTATCCGATTTTCTGTCTTGTTCTTCGATATTCTCCAGCTATTTGTTTGTTTCTTATTTATTACTTGTTTGTTTTAGTTTTTGATTTTATACACAACAATACTTTCAAAAGGTTAAGAAAAATTAATGATATATAAGATTCCATTTGAGTTCACTTAATTGACATATTAATATCCGTGAATTGAGACGAAAAGGCAGGTAATCTTTATACAACAAAGCTTAGTTGGCTATCAACTTTTAATTGATTATCTTATTTGGTGATTGTAGCTTACCCGAGGAAGTTGGGAGCTATAGGTTGCGATATTAATGTTTGGATATTTTAGCTATGTGTTTTTTGTGGAAGCATTGATAGGTAGAGTAGCTTTTTGGGAGCGTTTTATCCCTCAATGCGAAATTTTTGTTGCTAATTCAAATTTCATCGGACCTTAATGCAAACGGAGCGAAAAATTAAAAAAAATTGATATTACTATTGTTGAATTATTTCAATCATGTTTTCTTTGCTGGTATATTTTAACTATGTGTTTGTGCAGTCGTAATATGTACCCGACTTTAGTTTCTTCTCAATTTTCGATTTACTCGCACTTGGATAATAATGCTGGAAAACGTAATATGTTGTATTATTTGTACTTTTATGTTTTATTCAAATCACTCTTTAAAGAATTATATTAAAAATAATTTTGTATTCTTTTTTTTAGTATTAGATCACAAAATAACAACACGCTCCATAAAATATTCCCTCATAACTCATCCAAAATCACAATAAGGCATATAAGGATTCAATGCGACAAGATTTTTTTCTTTACTGAGCTAGCTAGATTGGATCAAATTATAATTTTCATAGATTTTGTTAACGGTATATAGTGATTCATATTTCTTTAAGATTTACAAAGAATTTCCATTTGCCCTTATTTTGGGAACATGTCCCGCATGGATGATTTTTCACCTATTAGATTTTTTACTATTTGAAAAAAAAATTAGTGAATAAAAATATAATTATGATTAAATACTTAAATATTTTTCAGGAATTTACACTCTATTTTATAATTCAAATAGAATATTTATATAATATTTTAAAAGTTTTCTCATTTAGATAGATTACACGCGCAACGTGCGTATCATAAGACTAGTTAATTAAAAAGAAAGTCGAACTCTTCAACCATACATGAAAGTTCTTCCATATGGTTTTTTTTATCATTCTTCTTTATTTTGACTCGTAAGCTTTGTAAAAGGACTTTGACTGAAGTTTAAAAATTGTACCTTTGAAAGTCAAATATAAGCAAGAAGCAAACATATATAGGTAGAATGACACACTAACCCACAAAACAGAATTATTTATTCTTATCTATCCATTTGTTTTTCACCCGTCAAACTAATTACATTTCCTACCCATAATAATTTTGTGAGGAATTTTCTCTTTTTTCTCCAATTCTTTTTTATTTCTATGTTTCTTTTCCTTTTTTTCTTTCTTTCTCCTTTTCTTTTTTCTCGTTTTCTTCTTATTTCTTATTTTTTCCTTTTCTAATTTCATTTTAACTTCTTTTTTTATATTCTTTTTCTATTCATAATCTAATTTCCGTTCGCCTTTTTAAAATACTATAATATACATTTTGTCTTTTTTTTTCATTTTTTAAATTCAATGAAATTAAAAAAATATCAGTTATCACTTGATCTAATGCATTGAATATTACACTGACTGCTGCTGAGCACCATAAATTACATAATCAGATTCTGAGAATCAACATGTGATTGCCATGTAATAAATTATAACATCATATTGTATATTATAATAATACATTATTGTAATAAACTATATACTATTAAATTATATATTATATACCAAAATAACATACAATATATGAAAATGATATTTTATGTTCTTCATTCAATATTAGACTATTACATTTTAAAATAGTATATTATTATGGTATATCGTATATTATTACAACATACTGTTGTAGTATATTGCACATTATTACAATATACCGTTACAACATATCATATACTATAATAGTATATAGTTACATTATAGATATATACACCTATAGTATATTGTATACCGTATAATGTTAGGTAACTGTGTTCTTCTTCTATTATTATAGTATACCGCTGCATTATATTGTATACTATAATAGTATATTGTTGCAATATAGCTATATACTCCTACAATATATTGTATAACATAGTAGTATACTATTAGGTAATTGTGTTCTTCTTCGATTTTCAGCTGAAAGATTCGATCTCAATCACCTCAAATCAACTTCAAATGTGATCAAATTTAGTATGAACTTCGAGAAGGTACTATAAGAAATATTTAATAACACCCACTTTGAATCAAATAAGAAATCTTCAAAAACAAAAATTGAGCTTTAAGCCAACAATGATGGATATTCAAACACACATAAAAATTCAGATTTGGGAAGCTTACTCGAAGGTACTATAAGCAATATTTTATAGCACCCACATCGAATCCAATAATAAATCTTCAAAATAAAATTTTAAATTAAAAGCTTCAAGTTCAACAATGGTGAGTCTTCATACACACAAAAATCATAAGGAAATGAGGTAGAGCAATAGCTTGGGTTCACCATCTTAATGAAGATCGATCTAGCAGAGATGAAGTAGATCCATTCAAGTCTACCAGGTAATCTTGCAAAAATGAAGTCGAATGTTTTTAACATTTTGTACTTCAAATGAGAAGATGGGTGGGTTGGGTAAATAGTTTGGGCTGCATAGGTAGGAAACGTAAATAGTTTAGGCTTGGATATTAAAGATAAATAATTTTTGGGCTTAATGGGTATAAAGTAAGATTTCTGTCCCAATAAAGTAGGGAAAAAAACATAATTAGATAATAATCGAGAACATTTTGCAAAATTCTAGCACTAATAAGTAATTAACAAATATGGCAGTTAATTAACTATATTTATAGCACAATCCCATTAAAATAGGGAGTACTAATTAATAGCACTTCACAAATCTTCCGAATCCATTCCCACGGCTTTCTCTTCCTCATTTAATGCATTACCCCAAGATGCTCTCTTTTCTATTTATTATATTTGTAATATATTAAATTTAATAATTCATTATGTTGTGTAATTGTTGAATACATGATGAATAGTACATATTCATAGTATATTAATGATACATATTCATATGTATGCATTATATTACTATCATATACGACGTATTTATTACACAATATAATATAATTATACTATTATAGTCATTCATAAATTCTTCAGCCATTGTATATATAGAATGTATATTAATGTTAATGTCAGTGAATAATTATATATTTACATGGCATAAATATATATACGGTATTATAATAGTATATAATTATGTATAAATATATATACACGATATAATGATGGTATTTAATAGTATATAAATTACACCGATATTCTAGTATATTATATACACGGTATACCAACGATAATTAAATGAATAAATAAATTACAATGATATTCTAGCATGTTAATTTTATATGTTATCATATTAGTTTTTCTTTAAAGTGCTTCTAGTTTTTTTGGCCACGGTGGAAAGGTGATTGTGGAGCACATGTGGCTGCTAAGATTTTGAATGAAAAAGAAATGTGATATAGTTCATGATAAACGAGAGAGAAAGAGAAATAAGATAATACATGTAATCCCTAATCTTGTGAAAGAGTTATGTAAGTTACATACAATTAAAGAAAAGCTGTATTTTGTTTGAATATGCTACATTTGTTATAAAATCTGCTTTTATTGAAATAAACCAAAAATAATAATATTAATACAAATACTTTTTTGTTAGTGACCTACAATGTAAAAATCTCATAAAGTAAATTATAAAAATATTAGGCCCACAATAATCTTCGAAAGACTTAATTCCAGACCAGTTGCTTTCGGTGACCTATTCAAAATTGAAAATTTGCTGGCTTAGCCGACATTGTGTAAGCAATAAGGCAGCTTTTCTTCGAAGACGTTTTCTTTGCTTGTGGGGCACTCAAATTTAGGCAACTAAGGAAAGGGAAGTGAAGCCAGAAGAAATGAGTTGCATCATAATTGTTTGGTTTGAGCAAAGAAAGAGAAAATAAAGTGCTCCAAGTAACCAAAGAAGAGAAAATACTTTTATTTATGGACCCACATTTTATTCTTAGATAGTGATATTCTTACTATTGAACTTCCTCTCTTGAATGCCAAGGATGGCAAGCTTTTGCCTAAACGAATTTAAGATGATATTTATCATCTCTTAGTTATACATAACTTTCCATAATGATAGTGGGATAAAGTTGTATCAAAATTAGTGTACTACTTTATACAAGAATTAGCTATACACGAACAGAAAAGATAAATACAAATATTATATAATCATTACAACTCTTTTATAGCATGCTTATTTCTTTCTATATATCAAACTAAAACCGTGATGACTCAAAAGGTCATCACTTGATATACTAGTGAATTTTGGGTCCCGAGGCTTTAAAAGCCTCCTTTTATCTCCCATCGATTTGCGTGCACGGTCCGGACTTATATCCGGAATGCTTTATGTGAACATTTGATGAAAATGCTAATTTGGCCTTTAAAATTAAATATAAGCTGACTTCGGTCAACATTTTGGGTAAACGGACCCAGGCCTGTGATTGACGGTCCCGGAGGGTCGGTAGAAAAATATGGGACTTGGGCGTATGCCCGACATTGAATTCCGAGGTCCCAAGCCCGAGAAATGAATTTTTGATGAAAATTGTTTAACTGAATTTTAAGAGTTTTTGGAAATTTGAATGTATTTGAAATTGATGGTATCGGGCCCGTATCTTGGTTCCACAGCCCGGTATAGGTCTTATATGGTATTTAGGTTGAGCCTATAAATTTGGTAAGAAACGGGCTAGATATGACGTGAATCGGACCCTCGGTTGTTAAAAATTTGAACTTAAGAGTTCTTGAGATTTTCTTTTTATTTTGATGCTAAATTCGTTGTTAAAGGAGTTAATTTGGCGATTTGATCGCACGAGCAAGTCCATATGATATTTTTGAGTTAGTGTGTACATTTGGTTTGAGCCCCGAGGGCTCGGGTGAGTTTGGATAGGCCACGAGATGTTTTTACACTAGGGAAAAATTGCAGGTTTGCTGTTTCTGGTGAGCTGGTGTTTTGTTCTTCGTGTTCGTGAAGGGACTCTCGCGAACGCGAAGGGTAAGTTAGTCTGAAGGAAAATTCCTTCTATGCGAACGCGAAACACAGGTCGCGAATGCGAAGCCTTGGGGGTGTTACCCTTCACGAACGCGGACCTGCTATCGCGAACGCGAAGGCCTTTTGGCCGGGGACTGGGGGAAGGGATTTTGTTCTACGCGAACGCGACCACTTGACCGCGAATACGAAGGTATGAGGAGTTAAACCTCCGCGAACGCGAGCCATCCAACGCGAACGCGTAGGCCATCTGGGCCTTACCTATCGCGACAGGCCCATCGCAGGCCTGCCCAGTCATTTTAATACAGATTTCAAAACGGGCAGAACTCATTTTCTTCATATTTTCGAACTCCTAAGACCTAGGGGCGATTTTCTTCACTCATATTCATCCCCAAGGTGTTGGTAATCAATTCTAAACTCTACTCTTTCAATTACTCAACTATTTTCATCACTTTTTAATCAAAAATAAAAAGTTTTCATGGTAGGAATTAAGAATTTGGGTAGAGTTAGGGCTTTTTGAATAATTGAAATTTAGACCTCATTTTGGGGTCAGTATTTGAAACTAATTACATATTCTGGCTCGTGGGTGAATGGGTGATCGGTTTTGGTCCGAACCTCCAGTTTTGACCAAGCATGCCCTGGATCGATTTTTGACTTTTTGGGAAAAATGACAGAAAACCTATAATTAAGCATTGTGTATGAATTCTTTAGCATTTATTACGATGTTAAATTAATTTGGACTAGATACAAGTAATTTGGAGACGAATTCCGAAGGAAAAGCGGTGTTTGAGGCTTGAGTTGGCCGTGAAAGTTCGACGTAAGTGTTTGGTCTAACCTTAGCTTGAGGGAATATGTATTGTGCTATATTTGCTATGTGATAGTGCAGTGTACGACATATAGGTGTAGTGACGGGTATCTATAAGTCGTTGTCAAGCATGCCCATGAGTCTTAGTTGTAATCGTTTTGTTTCTTAATAAGTACTACAAATGCCTAAGTTGTTGATTCTCTGTGTTGGGCAAGAATTATTACTATTCTCGTGGTATTTGTTCATTGTTGAGTATTGGCTTTAGTTGAGGTTTCATCCGTGATGTTAAACGTCGGTACAAGATTGGTTATAGCTGACTCCCTTGCCGGGATGTGTTTATTCTTATGGTTGATTCCCTTGCCGGGATATTGTTGTTTTCTTATTGTTCCCATCCCGGGGTTCTTTGTGATTGATGTTGATTTGTATATTGGGATCGGGTTGCACGTCGCAATAATATTATATGGGATCGGGTTGCATGCTGCAACATGGAGTAATAAGGGAGAACATGAGGGGTCGAGTTGCACGCCGCAACAGTGATATATGATTTGGATCGGGTTGCACGCCGCATTAATATTATTTAGATCAGGTTGCGCCGCAACAATAAAGAATAAAAGTGGATATTGATTCGTTACTGTTTTCTTATTCTTACTGATGCGCACTTTAATATGTTCTTTATGCTTTTATCCTGAGTTAGTGTTGGTACTTGATATTCCCCGCAGCATGTTCCCCTTCCCATCTTAAACTACTAGTTTCCATTATTGTTACTTTCCGTACATGCTTTAACTGCACAGGTTTATTTGGAAGTCTTATCCTAGCCTTGTCACTACTTCGCCGAGGTTAGGCTCGACACTTACAAGCACATGGGGTCGGTTGTGCTGATACGACACTCTGCATTGTGTGCATATCTCGATACCGAAACTTTTGGACCTTAGAGTGGTTGCTGCCGTCTGTCCAGCGGAGCCCCGAGTTAGTCTTGCAGACATCTGCAGGCCTTGGCGTCCCCTTCTATCTTTTATATTCTGTCTTCATTTACTTTAGAGACAGATTGTATCTTTCTTTTCAGACAACTGTTTATAGTATTCATATATGGTCCGTGATATTGTGATACCAGTTCTGGGTAGAGATGTATTTTGAATGTTTCATATTCGTATTTGGCTAATTTATCAGATTTCGTCTTCTGCATTCCTTTTATTAATGTTATTATTCCGCTGTTAATCGCATGTAAATTTAAAATTGCTAAACGGTTAAGAAAAAGGGTAATAATATATATAATACTCGGCTTTCCTAGCTTTCACGAGTAGGCGCCATCATGACTTCCAAGGGTGGGAAATCCGGATCGTGACAAGTTGGTATCAGAGCACTCCCTATTCAGAGCTATTCTCATGGTCAGCCGGCCCGCCAAGGTCAGTCTCAGTTCCCTCAGCCGCAGCACTGAGGTGGATACTTTGGGTGCGGTGAGTATGGTCATATCCGGAAGGCTTGTCCGAGATTAGTAGGTGTTCAGTTGTAGCAGCAGGGTTCCCGCGCTATGGTTCAGGCACCAGGTGTTCAAACGCCCGCTCAGCCAACTAAGGGTGGGGGTAGAGGTGCTAGAGGTGGAGGTAGAGGTATTATAGGTGGAGGTCAGGCCGCTAGAGGTGGAGGCCAACTAGCTGGAGCCGTCCCAGGGACGTAGCTCAGAGTGGTGGGGCCCAACCCCGATATTATGCTCTTCCGGCCAGGCCCGAGGCTGAGGCCTATGATGCATTATCATAGGTACCATTCTGGTCTGTAGTAGAGATGCTTCAGTTCTATTAGATCCAGGGTCTACGTACTCTTATGTTTCATCTTATTTTGCCTCCTACCTGGTCATGCCTAGTGATTCTTTGAATGCTCATGTATATGTGTCTACACCGGTAGGTGATTCTGTTATAGTAGATCGTGTTTATCGTTCTTGTATGGTTGTGATTGGGGGTCTTGAGACCCGAGTAGACTTGTTACTGTTGGATATGGTTGATTTTGATGTCATATTAGGGATGGACTGGTTATCACCTTACCAAGCTATCTTGGACTTTCATGCCAAACTGTGACCTTAGCCTTGCTGGGGTTGCCTCGTTTAGAGTGGAGAGGGACTCCTAGTCATTACACCCATAGGGTTATCATGAAGGCTAGGCGCATGATTGATAAGGGGTATTTGGCCTATTTGGCATATGTTCGTGACTCTAGTTCCGAGGTTCTTTCTATGGATTCTGTGCCTGTTGTTCGTGAGTTTCCTGAGGTATTTCCTTCAGACCTGCCGGGTATGCCACCCGATAGGGATATTGACTTTTGTATTGATCTGGCTATGGGCACACAGCCTATTTCTATCCTGCTGTATTGTATGGCCCCGCTTGAGTAGAAAAAATTGAAGGAGCAGTTGCAAGACTTGCTTAATAAGGTCTTTATTAGACCTAGTGTCTCGCCTTGGGGTGCGCCGGTATTGTTTGTTAAGAAGAAGGACGGATCGATGAGGATGTGTCTAGATTACCGGTAGTTGAACGAGGTTACAATCAAGAATAATCATCCATTTCCGTGGATTGATGATTTGTTTGATCAGCTTCAGGGTGCCAAGGTATTCTCGAAGATTGACTTGAGATCTGGCTACCATCAGTTTAGGATTAGGGCATCCGATGTCCCTAAGACAGCTTTGGCACTCGGTACGGGCATTATGAGTTCTTCGTGATGTCATTCGGGTCGACAATTTCCCTAGCAACTTTCATGGATTTGATGAACCGAGTGTTCAAGCCTTTACTTGGATTCATTTGTGATAGTCTTCATTGATGATACTTTGATTTACCGCAGTCGGGAGGAGCATGAGTAGGATCTGAGAGTTGTTCTTCAGACTTTGAGAGATAGTCAGTTGTATGCTAAGTTTTCAAAGGGAGAGTTTTGGTTGGGATCATTTGATTTCTTGGGTCACGTTGTATCAGTAGAGGGTATTCAGGCAAATCCACAGAAGATAGAGGCAGTCAAGGACTGGCCTAGACCCGCATCAGCTATAGAGATCCGGAGTTTCTGGGGTTTGGCAGGCTATTACCGTCTGTTTGTGGAGGGGTTTTCATCTATAGCATCCCCTATGATCAGGTTGACCCAGAAGGGTGCCCAGTTCAGGTGGTCGGACGAGTTTGAGGCAAGCTTTCAGAAGCTCCAAACAGCTTTGACTACGGCGCCGGTGTTGGTTTTGTCCACAGGTTCAGGGCCATATACAGTTTATTGTGACGCATCTCGTATTGGACTTGGTGTGGTGTTGATGCAGGATGGCAAGGTCATTGCTTATGCTTCGCGATAGTTGAAGATTCATGAGAAGAATTATCCAGTTCATGATTTGGAGTTAGCAGCCATTGTTCACGCGCTGAAGATTTGGAGGCACTATTTATATGGCATGTCATGTGAAGGTGTTCACGGATCACAAGAGTTTGCAATACTTGCTCAAGCAGAAAGAGCTAAATTTGTGGTCGGTGAGGTGGTTGGAGCTGTTGAAAGACTATGATATCACCATCTTGTATCATTGGGAAAGGCCAATGTGGTGGCTGATGCATTGAGTAGGAAGTCAGCCAGTATGGGCAGCATTGCGTACATTCCAGTCGGTGAGAGACCGCTTGCTTTGGATGTTCAGGCTTTGGCCAATCAATTCGTGAGGTTGGATGTTTCTGAGCCCGGCCGTGTGTTAGCTTGTACAATCGCTCGTTCTTCATTATTTGAGCGTATCCGAGATCCGCAGTATGATGATCCTCATTTTCTTGTCCTTAGAGACACGGTGCGGCACGGTGGTGCCAAGCAGGTTACAGCTGGAGATGATGGAGTTTTGAGGATGCAGGGTCGTATTTGTGTGCCTAATGTGGATGGGCTTTGTGAGTTGATTCTAGAGAAGGCCCATAGTTCCCGGTATTCTATTTACCCGAGCGCCGCTAAGATGTATCAGGACTTGTGGCAGCATTATTGGTGGAGGAGGATGAAGAAGGATATTGTTGCACATGTGGCTCGGTGTTTGAATTGTCAGTAGGTAAAGTACATGCATCAGAGACCTGGAGGTTTGTTTCAGAGGATTGAGCTTCCCGAGTGGAAGTGGGAGCGTATCACTATGGACTTTGTTGTTGGACTTCCATGGACTCAGAGGAAGTTCGATGCAGTATGGGTTATTGTTGATAGGCTGACTAAGTCAGCGCATTTCTTTCCTGTGGCAGTCTCCTATTCTTTCGAGAGTTTAGTTGAGATCAATATCCGGGAGATTGTTCGTCTTCACGATGTGCCCGTGTCTATCATTTCTGATCAAGGTGCGCAGTTTACCTCGCATTTCTAGAGGGCAGTTCGGTGTGAGTTGGGCACACAAGTCGAATTGAGCACCCCAAACGGACAGACAGTCCGAGCGTACTATTCAAATTTTGGAGGATATGCTCCGAGCTTGTGTTATGGACTTTGGAGGCTCGTGTGATCAGTTCTTGTCGTTAGCAGAGTTTGCCTAAAAAAACAGTTACCAGTCGAGCATCCAGATGGCTCCCTACGAGGCTTTATATGGTAGGCGGAATCGGTCGTCGGTTGGGTGGTTTCAGTAGGGGGAGGCTCGGTTGTTGGGTACACATCTAGTGCAGGATGCCTTGGATAAGGTGAACATCATTCAGGATAGGCTTCGTACAGCTCAGTCCAGGCAAAAGAGTTATGCCAACAGTAAGGTTCGTGATGTGGCATTCATGGTCGGTGAGCGGGTGTTGCTTCGGGTATCGCCTATTAAAGGTGTGATGAGATTCGGAAAGAAGGGCAAGTTAAGCCCTAGGTTCATTGACCCGTTTGATATTCTTGATCGAGTGGGAGAGGTGGCTTACATATTGCCGCCGAGTTTATCAACTGTACATCCAATATTTCATGTGTCTATGCTTCGAAAGTATCACGGCGATCCATCCCACGTGCTAGACTTCAGCACTGTCCAGACAAGGACATGTCCTATGAGGAGGAGCTGGTAGCTATTTTAGACCGGCAGGTTCGTCAGTTGAGATCGAAGAGTTTCCCTTCTGTTCGTGTTTAGTGGAGAGGTCAGCCTGCCGAGGCAGCTACCTGGGAGTCCGAGTCCGATATGCGGAGCCGATATCCCCATCTTTTCCCCGACTCAGGAACTTCTTTTCTATGTCCGTTCGAGGATGAACGGTTATTTTAGAGGTGGAGGATGTGATGACCCAAAAGGTCATCACTTGATATACTAGTGAATTCTGTGTTCCGAGGTCTTAAAAGCCTCCTTTTATCTCCCCTCAATTTGCGTGCGCGGTCCGGACGTATATCCGGAACGGTTTATCTGATAATTTGATGAAAATGCTAATATGGCCTTTAAAAATGAATTTAAGTTGACTTCGATCAATATTTTGGGTATATGGCCCTGGACCCATGATTTGACGGACCCGGAGGGTCTTTAGAAAAATATGGGACTTGGGCGTATGCCCAGAATTGAATTGCGAGGTCCCAAGCCCGAGAAATGAATTTTTGAAGAAAATTGTTTAACTGAAACTTTAAGAGTTTTTGGAGATTTGAATGTATTTGAAATTGATGGTATCGGTCCCGTATCTTGGTTCCGGAGCCTGGTACAGGTCTTATATGGTATTTAGGTTGAGCCTGTAAAATTTGGTAAGAGACAGACTTGATATGACGTGAATCGGACCCTCGGTTGTTAAAAATTTGAACTTAAGAGTTCTTGAGATTTTCTTCGATTTTGATGCTAAATTCGTTGTTAAAGGTGTTAATTTGGCGATTTGATCTCACGAGTAAGTCTATATGACTTTTTTGAGTTAGTGTGTATGTTTGGTTTGGAGCCCTGAGGGCTCGGGTGAGTTTTGGATAGGCCACGAGATGTTTTTTTACTTAGGAAAAATTGCAGGTTTGTTGTTTCTGGTGTGCTGGTGTTTTGTTCTTCGCGTTCGTGAAGGGACTCTCGCGAACGCGAAGGGTAAGTTAGTCTGAAGGAAAATTCCTTCTACGTGAACGCAAAACACAGGTCACGAACGCGAAGCCTTGGGGGTGTTACCCTTCGCGAACGCGGACCAGCTATCGGGAATGCGAAGGCCTTTTGGCCGGGGACTGGGGGAAGGGATTTTGTTCTACGCGAACTTTGCCACTTGACCGCGAACGCGAATGTCTGAGGAGCTAAAGTACCGCGAACGCGAGCCATCCAACGCGAACGCGTAGGCCATCTGGGCCTGACCCATCGCTAACACGACAGGCCCTTCGCGAACGCGAAGAAGGCCTGCCCAGTCATTTTAAAAGAGATTTCAAAACGGGCAGAACTCATTCTTCATATTTCCGAACTCCCAAGACCTAGAGGCGATTTTCTTCACTTAAATTCATCCACAAGGTGTTGGTAATCAATTCTAAACTCTACTCTTTCAATTACTCAATTATTTTCATCACTTTTTAATCAAAAAATAAGAGTTTTCATGGTAGGAATTAGGAATTTGGGTAGAGTTAGGGCTTTTTGAATATTTGGAATTTAGATCTCGTTTTGGGGTCGTTTTGGGCAAGAATTATGACTATTCTCGTGGTATTTGTTCACTGTTGAGTATTGGCTTTAGTTGAGGTTTCATTCGTGAAGTTAAACGTTGGTACAAGATTGGTTATAGCTGACTCCCTTGCCGGGATATGTTTATTCTTATGGTTGATTCCCTTACTGGAATATTGTTGTTTCCTAATTGTTCCTTGCCGGGATTCTTTGTGATTGGTGTTGATATGTATATTGGGATCGGGTTGCACTCCGCAATAATATTATATGAGATTGGGTTGCGCTGCAACATGGAGTAATAAGGGAGAACAGGAGGGGTCGGGTTGCACACCGCAACAGTGATATATGATTTTGATCGGGTTGTGCGCCACACCAATATAAAATAAAAGTGGATATTGATTCGTTATTGTTACCTTATTCTTACTGATGCGCACTTTAATATGTTCTTTATGCTTTTCTCCTAAGTTAGTATTGGTACTTGATATTCCCCGCAGCATGTTCCCCTTCCCATCTTAAACTACTAGTTTCCGTTATTATTACTTGTCGTACATGCTTTAACTGCACATGTTTATTTGGTAGTCTTGTCCTAGCCTCGTCACTACTTCGCTGAGGTTAGGCTCGACACTTACCAGCACATGGGGTCGGTTGTGCTGATACCACACTCTTCACTGTGTGCAGATCTCGGTATCGAAGCTTTTGGACCTTAGAGTGGTTGTTGCCGTCAGTCCAACGGAGACTCGGGGTAGTCCTGCAGACGTCCGCAGGCCTTGGCGTCCCCTTTTATCTTTTATATTCTATCTTCATTTACTTCAGAAACAGATTGTGTCTTTCTTTCCAGACAACTGTTTGTGGTATTGGTAGATGGTTCGTGATATTGTGACACCAGTTATGGGTAGAGATGTATTTTGAATGTGTCGTATTCGTATTTGGCTAAGTTATCAGATTTCATCTTCCGCATTCCTTTTATTAATGTTATTATTCTGCTGTTAATCGCATGTAAATTTAAAATTGCTAAAAGGTTAAGAAAAAGGGTAATAAGATATATAATACTCGGTTTGCCTAGCTTTCACGAGTAGGCGCCATCACAACTTCCGAAAGTGAAAAATCTAGGTCGTTACAAAAACCCCTTAAGGTTGTCGAAACAATGAAACAGCTTAAGGATGGGGAAAATCAAAATGCTTAGCCTAGTGCTCAACGTTTTCTTCTCAGTTTCTTCTTAGTGTGATCATCTATCTCCTAAATATATCATGACAAATTGGTGATAGTCAGAGTTGAATATATTTTAATTAGGTTACCGAGTGCATGTATATGTGATACTTTAGATTCAAACTATAACCCACATTCACATATAGGTAAACGTATTTATATCTTTATATTAAGTTTATGGAGAGTCTTGGAACAACAATAAAGTTGTCTTTACGTGGGCGCTAGAAGCCCGATTATAGGTTCGGCTGCACCCAATAGCTTTTGCTCAAACATTGTATTTCTGTTAAAAAATTATACTCCGTATTAAATATGTACAAAAATTAAACTTAGAACCCAGTTATTAGCAGTTGAAGTCGTTGTTTTAAAATTCAGAACTCATAAAGTTGCTATTTTGGCTCTGTCTCTGGACCTAGAGGTGACGATTTCGAGCTCTGAAAGCCACCACTAATACTTTGCTTAAAGGTAGGTTGTCTACATCGCAGCTATTGAGATGCTTTATGCATCGAACTGCCCTTTATACTAAGTTTGCATAGACTTGAAATATTAAATCCGCCTCTGATAACCTTAATGGCTTATTACAGCTCGATCTTATCAAGTTTCCCATAAAAGGAAGAGGAAAGAGAGGGGGGGGGGGGGGGGGGTTTATCTTGTGATCCTTTCATGTTTATACTATCTACTTTAACTTATGCATAGTAAATACTAAATACATGCCGCCATGTTACATCTGGTCTGCAACAAATTAAAATATTGCAAACTTCTGTAACTGCTATCATACATTTTATATCTTGTTTGGTTTGAATTATTAACAATAACTTGAGATCTTTTAACATAAAGCATACGCTGAGGAGTGAGGACAGGACAAGGGGTCACAGCATAATGGGCCTCATGATAGATATTTCGAATTTTATTACGTCTGTAATGCCCAGGATTGAGTTTGATGATAATCTGTAGTGCTACTTTTGAAAAAAAAAATCGCCTCATTCGGACTTGAGAACAAGTGCCTTAGAAAGTTTTGTTAAATAAGTAAATATTTTGGTGGAACTATCAAGAAAATCCAGGCTATGTCCTGTTACAGATAAACAAGCAGATAACTGACGTAAACAATGGAGCTAGGATGAAAAGAAGAAAATTCTTTTGTGGAGGAGATATCGCGGATACAAGATTCAAAGGTTTATGTCACAAACTATATATGCACATTGCAGGAGTGAAAATATTCTAGAGATCAAACTTCAAAGCCAGAGTGAGTAAAGATAGAGAAGAAGTTTAGGGAAATTGGAAGAAACTTATAGAAGTTGAAAAATACTATTGTGCGGAAGTAGAAGAAATATTTTAGGAAAAAAAAGTAATTTTTCCCCAAAATTGCTTTTTTGAAAAACGTTTTGGAGAAACATACATTTAAAATTACTTTTTTAAAGCCTGTTCAAATATTAATTGCTGCTCAAAAGTATTTTAAATTAATTAGTCAAATACAAATTATTTTTTATTAAAATACTTTCTTTAAAAATACTTTTCAAATTAAGCTGATTTTAGAAACACAGCCAAGCGGGCTATAACTTCGACAGAAATGAATAGCAATTATGGCAATAAATTACCAAGTGATTACGGAATTAGAATGTCTTTTCTCAATAGTGTTGGACGAAAAGAAGATATCATGAACTTCGTACTCTTTTTAAGGACATGCCTAATATTAATTTAATTGGAGAGTCCATTATTCAAATGGTCACTCAACTATCCCAAATTATCTCCTAAAGTCACTTTTCTTTCATTTGTGATAACAAAATCACTGAAGTATGCATATTGCATTCAGAAGGTCACTAAACTAGATTTTTAAAATTTTGGAGTGTCAAATACCTATTACACTCTCTAAATTATAAACATTTATCTTCTTTTATTTTTTTAAAATTTTTAATATTATAATTTTCTCCTTTTTAATTTACATTATGGACTTACCTATAGAATAAATCAATATTATTTAAAAATTAAAAAATAAAAGTATTTAAGCATAAATAATGCCGGAATAACACAATAATGAGCATAGTAAAATAATTAATTAGAATAATTTATTAGTAATAATAATTTTAGTATTAACAACAAAAATTTAAAAATTTATTTACACAACTTAGAATGAAAGAAAATAAAGGTTGTAAAATATATATTCCATGCACTTAATATAAAACTAATTATTTAAACAAAGATATTTTTATAATATACATTATATATTCTTGAAAATTGCTCAATTATATTATATATATTCCATGCACGACTTAATATTTCATATTGTACCCTATACAGATAGTCCCCCTACTATCCGGTAACATAATCTTGTGTCGTCGGAAAGTTGGTAGAAACATAATAATATAATTGAGCATAATTTTCAAGAATATATAATGTATATTATAAAATTTTTTTTATTTAAATAATTATTTTCATATTACGTGCATGGAATATATATATTTTACAACCTTTATTTTCTTTCATTCTGAATTGTGTTAAATTTTTGAATTTTTGTTGTTAATACTAAAAAATTTAAAAATATAAAAGAAGATAAATGTTTATAATTTAGAGGGTAAAATTTAGAAAGGATAAGATTAGGAATGATGACATTCGGGAGAAGGTGCACGTGGCCCCTATTGATGACAAGATGCGGGAAGCGAGGCTCAGATGGTTCGGTCATGTACAGAGGAGAAGCCCAGATGCTCCAGTAAGGAGGTGTGAGCGGCTGGTCGTGGAAGGCACGAGAAGAGGTAGAGGGCGGCCTAAGAAGTATTGGGGAGAGGTGATCAGGCAGGATATGGCGAGGCTCCAGATTTCCGAGGACATGACACTTGATAGGAAGTTATGGAAGTCGCGTATTACGGTTGTAGGCTAGGAGGTAGTTGACTCTTGCGTTACTTTGTACCTTTGTGAGCCTAGTTCGGTGGGTTTTTGTCTAGGATAGCTAGGGGCAATGTCGAGTTTTACTATTTCTATTTTCGATGCAGGATCCATTTACAAACCATCGTTTTTTCTTTGAATTATTATTATTTTTCCTTTGCCGCTTTCTATGTTCCTTTTACCATATGATTTCCGCGATGAATCTAATACTCTCTTCATTTGTCTTTTTTATTATCTTGAGCCGAGGGTCTTTCGGAAACAGCCTCTCTACCCCCTTTGGGTAGGGGTAAGGTCTGCGTACACACTATCCTCCCCAGACCCCACTTGTGGGATTTTACTGGGTTGTTGTTGTTGTAGCGTAAAATAGGTATTTGGAAATCCAAAATTTGAAAAATCTAGTTGAGTGACCTTCTGAGTGCAATAGGCATAGTTCAGTGACTTTGTTGTTACAAACGAAAGAAAAATGACTTTAGGAGATAATTTGGGATAGTTGAGTGACCATTTGTATCATGACCCAAAAAAATCCACTAAGGGTCGTGGCGGCGCCGGACACCGCTATCAGGCAAGCCAACTGAAATACTTAATTAAATTCCAATTTTTTGTATTGGCTAAAATTATTTTTCTTTATACATTAAATAATGAATAATAAAAATTTAAGAAACAACCGCGAAATCTTTAACAAAACTTAACATTTAATAATCCAAAAAAATCCTCCCAGAAGTGTCACAAGTGCATGAGCAATTTCTAAGAAATAATGTAATACCACAACCGTCCGGAGTACAATATTGGACAGAAATAAATACAGAAAACTGAAAGAGACTCTGCTGGCTGCGAATCGCCTCGAGAAGTGCAACTCACATAAGTCTCCGTATCATCCATGCTGCTACGCCCAATAGGCCACTAGGGATGCATATGCTTGTGCAACAAAAATGCACAAAAGTGTAGTATGAGTACGAAAAAACGTGTACCCAATGAGTATCCCGTCTAATCTCGAAGAAGTAGAGACGAGATGGTCGACTTCCACACTTACTAGTGGTCCAATAATGATGTCTATAATACATTAAATCGTGGATTTCTATAAACATGATTTTAATCCAATAGAAGGAAACAAGTAAATAATTATTTCTTTTATAGGAAATTCAAAAATTTCTTTTTCTTTATTATCCAGATATTCTCAAGCCACGAAGAGGCAACAACAACTTTAATAAGTTCAAGGAAGCAATACAAGCATGCACAAATCGTGCCGAGGTCGACGGCCCGCTCCAACAAAAATATAAATTGTGCACTGCCGAGGGTCGAATGGCGCGAACCATAGATGCATCTATTTAATCTGCCGAGGCGTTCGGCCCGCTCCAAAATTTAAACACGCACAGACAGTCAATCACGAGTCCACATGGAGCAATTAGCCAAAGAAAGTACATCCTCTTTTAACCATTTAAGAAAATAAAGTTTAATCCTTTTAGAAATTTATTTACTAGTTCAATGTGATTTAAGCAATTCAAGCTGTCAATAAGTTCACAAATAATCCAAGTATAATATGCTCTTGGGTCCTAGACTACCCGGACAATAGCATAATAGTAGCTACGCACGGACTCTCGTCACCCCGTGCGTACGTAGCCCCCACAAATAGGAGCACATACTCAATTATTTCACCTATGGGGACAATTCCCTCTTACAAGGTTAGAAAGGAGACTCACCTCGCTCCGAAGATCCATAACCGTCATTCCACGCCCTTCCGAAGACTCGAATCGAGGCACAACGCTTCAAAACTAGCCAATAATTATGCAAATCCATTAACATATGCTAAGGTACTCATTATAATCCAATTTATAACAATTCCTAACCCCGATCGAAAGTTGACAAAAACGCCCTCGGGCCCACATGCCCGAAAATCCGAAATTTTTCGAAGATAAAGTTTACCCATGTACTCACGAACTCAAATGTACGATTTTCTCCTAATTCCATACCCAAAATCGTGATCAAAATCCAAGAATACCAATTTTCTAAGTTTTCTTCAAAATTCCAAAATTTCTACTAATTTACATGATTTTCCATATTAAAATCTAGATATAATCCAAGTAATTAACTTACAATAGGTGAAAATCACTTACCTTGACATGGATGATGAATATGGAGCTCCAAAATCGTTCCTAGGTCGGCTCCCATGGACAAATGAGATGAAATGAGCCAAACCCGTTTCTTTACACTTATACACTGCCAGACGAGTCTTCTTCGCGTTCGCAAGACCCCCGTCGCGTTCGCGAAGAAGAAAATTCCCAAAAATCGTTTTTCATACTCTTCTCAGACAGCCTCTAGTATAATGGCCATAACTTTTCGTACATAACTCCAACTTACAAATGGTTTAATGTTTTGGAAACTAGCAACCAAGATCTACAAATTTCATGTTTTGGTCATCTTTCAACTCCTTATAGATTTTGATATATAAGCTGCCAAAGTCATCCCTGTGCAATACAAATTTCTTCTTTATCTTTCCGGACAGCCTATAGTGTACCTGCCATAACTTTTGGTACACAAATTCAAATTCCAAATGGTTTACATTTTTTAAACCTAGACACAAAGGGCTACAACTTTCATTTTTGGATCATCTCAAAATTCCTTATAGATTGTGAGATATGAGCCTCCGAAGTCAGACCTGTGCAGCAGAGATTTCCTTCAATGCGAACGCGAGAGCCTCCTCGCGAACGCGAAGAACAGAGTCCCTGAGGCCAAATCCTTCTTCGCGAACGCGAAGAACAATACGAGATACCAGCATCAACTATTTCAAAATAGCCCGAAATGATCCGAAACCACCCCGAAACACACCCGAGGCCCCCGAGGCCCCGTCCAATCACACAAACCAGTCCCATAACATAACACGGACCTGCTCGAGGACTCAAATCACATCAAACAACATCGAAATCATGAATTGCACCCCAATTCAAGCTTAATGAACTTTAGAACTTCAAATTTCTACATTGGATGTCGAAACCTATCAAATCACGTCCGATTGATCTCAAATTTTGCACACAAGTCACATTCGACATTACGGACCTACTCCAACTTTCAGAATTGGATTCTAACCCCGATATCAAAAAGTCCACTTCCGATCAAACTCCTCAAAAACCTTCAAATTTCTATCTTTAGCCAAATGATTCCAAAATGACTCACCGACCTCCGAATTCACTTCCGATTGCGCTTCCAACTCCAGAATCATCATACGGAGCTATTCCCAGACTCAGAATCCCAAACGGACATCGATAAGACTGAAATGCACTTCAAGCCAAACTTATGAAATTTCTTCCAAAATGCTAACTTCCACAATAAGCGCCAAAATACTCCCGGGTCATCCAAAACCCGAACTGGGCATACGCCCAAGTCCGAAATCATCATACGGACCTGCTGGAGCCTTCAGATCCCGATTCCGAGGTCGTTTACTTAAAATTCTAATCCTAGTTAATTCTTCCAACCTTAAGCTTCCGAAATGAGAATTCTTTTTCCAAATTAACTCCGGACTTCCCGAAATTCAATTCCGACCACGCGTACAAGTCATAATGCTTGAAATGAAGCTGCTCATGGCCTCAAACCGCTAAACGACGCGCTAGAGCTCAAAACGACCGGTCGAATCGTTACAATTTGAGTAAATTGACTTCTCATTGGAAGTACTTGCATAATTTTCCCAAATTAATTTTAAGTAGACAAAAAGAGGTCATGTCCACGTGGTAGAAACATATAACCTTGTTGAATATAAGGATCTAAGAGTTTGTTTGGATTGGCTTACAAAAAGGTACCTTTTAGTAAAAATCGCTTTTAAGCCAAAAAATAATAAGTTGGGGTTGCCCAACTTATTACTTTTGACTTGTTTTAAGTAGTTTTGTAATTTAGTTTAAGCACTTTTTTGACTTTGCCAAACACTAAAAAAAAATTTAAAAGCTAATTTGACCAGCTTAAAAGCCAATCCAACACCATCTAATTCAGATGCTGGAAATTATAGGCTTTGGAGGGAATCAATGAGATGGAAATTATTTTTGTTGTCTATGCGGTACTCTCTCCCTATTTATTTTTCTTATTCTTTTGGTTTATAAAAGAAATGGAAAAGCTGAGGAAAATGTACTACAAATTAAAGCAGTTAAAAATGGTTGGATGAAGGGATATAAAATAAATAACAACAGGTGTGCATGTTGTATATGTTTGACCAAAAATATCAATCTTGGTTCAACCAATTTTATTTAAATGGAGGAGAATTAATCATAATTAAAAATAATATCCTAAAGAGAAAGTTGTTATGACCGTGGCAATTAACTAGTACATTTATCCGAACGGCAGTGAACATAAGCAATAATAATGATATTCAAATAATCCAAAAAGGTGAAGTATGTCATTCAATAACAATAAATGATATTTATGTAAATAAAACGTATGAGTCGCCCGAGAAGGGATGAGATCAGTAGATATTTTTTCTGACAATGATGAATGATTGATAAATCTTTGAACATTTGGGTTGTTCTCGGATCCAGTGGAGATGTTATGCAAGAATCTTGGTAGCAACATTGTTTTTGTGTATATGTGATAAGATCAAATTCTCTCTTACAAAGTCAATATGTTATTTACAAAATAAATATCCCCCTTTTATCATTGTGTCTCTTTCTATTTATAGGGAGCATGTTCCTAGAAATCGTAATAGTATAAGTGCAGAGAATATGCACTAGAATATTCTCTTTAAATGTCATATATTGAAACTAGCCGTTATAACTTTGTCAAGGGTGTTCGATCTCAACCTCGATCTTTGATTACTCCTCCACTACTACCTTCATTGTTCTTTGAATCGCTTCGACACATGGAGGCCCGTGAGTAGCTCGCTAAGGCTATCATGACTTAAGCATTTCAGAGATAGAGTTTGACTCATACAGTTAGTCCCTCCGCTTATTGAGGTCGACCTTGCAAGCGAGTTCGATGAGCAGATTTTATTATTGGCGTTCGAGCTTATCAAACAGACTATACGGGTTACGGTTGTTGCTGCAAACCGGTGACGTGGCCCTCTTTGAGCCGCATATTTCAAATTATTCAAGTTTCTCGGGTGATTTGATGGAGCTACCTTATCCAAGGGTTATAATGACGACATGACATCATGTATCATTATGACGCATGTTCCTGATGCGCAGCTTCGTTTCAAGTGTAACCCCTGGTTTGACCTGTCGTTTCGATTCCACTCCCAATTTGCTGAGCTATTTTTTATTATGATGTCGTGACTTCTATAAATAGGTATTCTCGGATCTAGCTTTGAAGTTTCATTCTCCTAACTTTTCGAAGCATCAAGCATTTCTCCTACTTTCCTCTCGTCTGAATCTTCTTTCTTGGTTCCATTGACCTACGCCATTTTTCACTCTCTCCCATTTATTACGCTTATTACTTTGAATAATGTCAAACATGTCTTATAATGCCGGTGAAGGGAGTCATGGTATTCACTTGGCAGTGGTGTCCCCCCCTCCCCCCATGGGGAGGGAGTTTCCTCCATTCTTGAGGATGAAGCTTTCCCGTTGGTGGAGGAGATAATCCCATGCAACCCTGACTCCAGATCTGACTTTACCAAAATACCGGAGGTTGTGCCTGGAGCTTTTCAATCAATGATGACGACTAAGGAGTTAGTGGAAATCAAGGCCAAATTCGGCCTTCCCAATCATGTCGAGTTGATCCCGACCGACGGGGACACGGTACAGGTTCACCGTCCCAGGTATTGCTCTCTCTACGCCCATTCCTTCCAAATCGACTATTCTTTGCCACTCCTTCCGTTGGTGGAGGAGTTCTGTCACCACTATGGCATTTTCATGCTCAGCTCGTGCCGTATGTTTATAAAATTATGAAGATGCTCACTAAGCTTGCCGAATTGGCTGGGGTTGAACTGACTTTGCGGTACTTAATACATTTATTCACCCCTAGATTTTATAGGAGAACGATGATGAACGTTCAACATCGAGGAGGCAAGTGCTTGGTGGTAAAGATGGACGACAAGGCTAGTCGTCAATTCTGGTTTAACTTCTTTTTTGTTCAAACTGAGGACGTTGTGGCCAATGTGAATGGCTTTGCTAAGGCTTGGAACTACGCTCGTAAGTACCTTGTTTCTTCTCTTTGTTTGTTTGATCCCCAATTCTGATTTCTTACTTTCTTCTTTGTATCCAATAGCTAGTCTCCTCCTTTGGTCGCTCACATTTCCGATTGGGTCGAGCAACTCATCCCCCGTAACGTAGGAATCCGCGATTGGCTAAGTTTTTTCATGAGATTCAAACCTGCTCTTCCTTTGACAGGTAATTTCTTTTCTTTGACTGTGACCGTTCTGCTTCCCATTGTGTGTGGATTCGTTTTGCTAACTTGATGTCTTTTTCTCAAGCAGGGGATCTTCTTGAAAGAGCAGGGCACCGGTACCCTCTTTCCAAAGGAATGCTACTGCACCTTCAGCTTCTACCTATGTCGTGACTCCTACGTCTTTCGTACCGGTCTTATCCTTAGCTGCCTCAATTTGAGAGCTTATTTCCGTTCCCTCTATTGCTTTGGCTCCTCAACCTTTTTCACTAGTCGATCAAAATGGCTTCTCTCCTGATGACGGTAGTTTAATGCCTCGTAAGAGTAGAATCGTGGATGTAGGGGAAAGAGGCCGGTAGCCGTCAATTTGGGGGACTGTGGCTTTGTTTTTCGAGAGATGTCCACAGTACACATCGGAGAAAGCCCCGAGGCCCCACACTTAGAGAAGACGAGCACGCATCTTGCGGGGGAAATGACTGAGGGCGAGGTGCATAATGACGATCTTGCACTTCTGAGACAAGAAGAGGCCTCACCTTCTGGGGTCGCGGTGGACGTCTCTTCTACTGCTGATGAAAGACGGGAGGCCGTCGCTGAGGAGGACGTCGGATCTGACTCAAACATGGATGTGGACGAGTTGAGAATGATCAATGAGGGTCTCACATAACTCGAAGTGAGGTTGGAAGGAGGCTCCAGGCTATTGCGGTCCCAATGGATCGTAATCTTCTTGTGAAGTCCGAGGAAATAGTCCCCTCCCTCGCTCCTCTTTGTTATAAAATTAAGGGTACAACCCTCGAGATGATAAACAATGGACGACAGCACCCTATCGAATAACATTGCTGGTCTTGCTCTTCGAGTAAGTACATCTGTTATCCGTTATTTTCCTTGTGTTTTGCTTTCTTTCGTAGGCTCTAATTTCTTTCATTCATTTTGAAAACGGTTATTATAGATATCGAGAGTGCTCGTCGGGAAAAGAAACTTAATGATATTTAAGTGAAGTTGAAGGACAAGTATTTTAAATGTCTTACAAAGTATCGAGAGCTCTAGTGTCGGCTCCGCAAAGGTGGCGATGTGCGCCAGCTAAAGGAGGGACTTGAAGGAGAGAGATGAGAAGCCCAATGCAGTGATCTCCAAGCCCAAGTGGTTCTGCTACGATGCCAACTTGAAGAGTGTCAATTTAGGGCGGAGGCTCTTCGCGGCAAGGTCGCCGAGAAGCTGGAAGAGCTAGAGAAGGTAGAGTCCCTCAGTCGGAAGCTCAGTAGAGGGCAGAGTCTCTTGAAGTGGCAAACCGAACTCTTCTCTTTGAGCGAGAAAATGATTTATTAATGGAGAAGCTTAAAGAAGAGCGACTTGACGAAATGATTAGGGAGTTGGAGAAAGAGGCCTCTGATCTTTATGATTGGGTTGCTGTTCTGGAGGCTGAGAAGGCCAAGGTTCTTGTGTAGCCTTCTTCATCTGTGGCTTCTGGCTTCCCCAACGATCCTTGCGAGTTATATGAAGAGTGGATTCACACAGAGGCCCGAGTGGATGTGCTGCGTGAGTTGCACATGGTGGGTTCTATTCCTATCGCGGACTTTGAGGATTCTCGGTTCAAGGCTTGTGAGGCTCGAGTTGCTTGTGGCTATGACCCGACTATGCCTCGTTCTGGTGAAGAAGATAAGGATGTTGAGGAAGCTATAGATAACCTTGAGGACAAGGCCTGGTATGATTCCATATATCCTCTGGGCGAGACAGAGAATGCGTTGAAGGTCAGACTGATGAGGGTGTCGTGGGTCGTGATGGCGGTGGCCAGCAATAGTTTTTTGCTTTTTCTATCATTTTAATGTATTTTTGTTGGCGTCTTCAAGAGCCTTTGTAAGAAACCTTTGTTTATAAATATCAGAGTTGGTTTATTTTTCATTTGCACCTTTCTTATCTTCTGTGGTTTATTTCTGCACTTTGTGTGTTTTGCTCCTTCATGCTTTTTTCGTTGTCCTTGTATATGTCAAAGTTTTTTGAAACGTGGCCGAGGGCTGATAAGTGTTATTCGAACTTGGTCAAATTTTCACACTTTTTATATTACGGCCGAAGGCCGATGAGTTTTATTCGAACGGGATCGAGCATAACCTTTTGTTGCTTGCGGCCGAGGGCCATAGGTGTTGTTCGAGTGGGGTCGAACATAATCTTTTTTAAATACGGCCGATAGGTGTCATTCGAGCTAGATCGAACATAACCTTTTTAAATGTGACCAAGGGCGATAGGTGTTGTTCGAGCTGGATCAAACTTTACCTTTTTAAATGTGGCCGAGGGCTGATAGGTGTTGTGAGCTTGGCGAACTTCACCTTTTGTAATGCGGCCGAGGGCCGTTAGGTGCTATTCGAGTGGGTTCGAACATAACCTTTTATAATACGACCAAGGGCCGCTAGGTGTTGTTTGAGCAAGGCGAACTTAAACTTTTTGAAATATGGCCGAGGGCCGATAGGTGTTGTTCGAGTGTGGTCGAACATAAGCTTTTATAATGCGACCGAGGGCCAATAGGTGTTGTTCGATCGAGGTCGAGCTTAACCTTTTTGAAATGTGGCCAAGGATCGATACGTGTTGTTCGAACGGGATCGAACTTTACCTTTTTTAATGGGTCGAGTGTCGACGCCCCCTTTTTTCCCTCCCTCCAGAGAGCGAGAAATCGGGTTTACGACATTTAGGAAAGACAACTCTATTCCCGTTTCGGATTGGGTTTTGGATTCGGAGAGTCGCCACCTAATGATTATAGTGCATTAGGACACTTTTAAGAAAGAATTTGAGATGAAAAACCAGAGTTCGGGTAAGGGCTAGAAATTATCTCGAGGGGAAGGTGTTAGGCACCCCTCAAGATCCACTAGTGTGGTTCCCGGCCATGCTACAATTGTGACTTTAAATACAAACAACAAGTAGACAAACAAGCATTGCAAATACGATGAAACTTTCACATAATGGTTGCAAATAAAAAAAAAGCACAAAAAGGTTTAAAAGTGCTGAAATTTGGAAGGGAGTAGTTTTATAATTAAAGAAAAGGTATACGAGTAAAGGGGAAGGGGTCAAATAATTGATGAAAGTAGCTTAAAAGAAGTGAAAGAGGCGGAAATTTAGGGAGAAACAATATTAAAATTCAGACAATTACAAGAGAGATTTCTCATGATGGGTGCAAAGAATTGAAGTAAAAGAAGAGAAATTGAAAATTGAACAGCTTTTCTAAAAAAAAAATAACAAAGAGGGAGGGGACTCCTAGGTTTATAAATCACATGGATCATCCACACAACACCGGTGCCCGATTGTACGCATAGTGTTATCATGTGATCATCATCTCCATGTCTACCCTTCCCACCCCGTTAAGGTATTAAAGCGCGGCATAGTATCGTTACTTATTGCATGCTATTACCCGTGCCAATCCTATCAGTCCCGGAGGCAAATGGACTACTAATCTTAAAGGGAGAGGGGTTTGGGGCTTTTAGAGGTTTTCAAAGGTCAAAATGCTAAGGCGTCAATCAAAAACACGTAATGCAAATAGAGGGGAAACAGACAAGCAAACAGGGCTCAAATACGCCTCCATAAATCAGCAAAAAGCCATAGAGTTTAGCATGTCTTACATGTACTGATTTGGTCTTAATTAAATAAAGCGACGAGCGGACTGGTTCAACGCATACTTTTAGACGGAAAGTCTACATTAGGATCGCTCGAATGCAGTTGACTAAAACCGATATGATTAATTAATCCTTTCTAAGTGTTGGTTAGAGCTAGGCATGATATCTACTGTTTTTAGAAAAAGATGCAAACTGGAAAAAGGCTACCAATTTTAACAAAACATTACGAGTTCAGCAGTTGACATTGCTTTTATTCAGATTCGAGGTTTCCTATAGGCATGTTTTCTATACGTTTACTAATTTTGACACCTTTTCAGACGTTAACAGAAGTCCTATGAACATGATATCTATATGAAGCTTTTATTATTAAACCTACGAGTTGTTTGCCTAATGATGCTTATATATGCAGAAATGCAGTAGTCTATAGACAGTATTTATTATATGAATTTGCAGAACAATTAGAAGTTAATCCTATAGGCAGGATATCTATTTGTGGAGATGCACAAATTAAGAGTGAATCCTATAGGCATGATTTCTATGTGTATTTGCAGAAATTAAGAGTTAACCCTATGGGCATGATTTCTATGTGTGAGTTGCAGAAATTAAGAGTTAACCCTATAGGAATGATATCTATGTGTGAATTGGAGAAATTAAGAGCTAACCCTATAAGCATGATTTCTATGTGTGAATTTGCAGAAATTAAGAGTTAACCCTATAGGCATGATATCTATGTGTGAATTTGCACAAGTCATAAATAAATTCCTATAGGCATGATATCTACCGTTAGTGCATAAAATAAACCCCATCCCCCCTTTTTACTAAATTCCCGAGTTTATACAAGTTATTACAGCCCAAAAGAAATAAAACTGGAATTACAAAGTACATCAGAAATAATCAGCTACATCCGAGCAGCCTAATTCAGACTTAATGTCTAATAATATGAGATTGAGCCACTTCCGAGATCCAGATTTCCAAGCCTTCTCTCTTCTAGGGTGTTTCAAAGATCCAAGGGATTTCAGGAACCCCAGGCAGTGCATACACCCAAGAAGTTAATCAGAAATTGAGTTGTGCAGTGTGGAAAGGCCAGCCCTTATGTGTCCAAGTTCAGAGGGAGCTCAAGGGTCCCAAGGCAAGGCTTACACAAGAGGGGCAGAACCTAAGTTCTAAGAGTGAGTGTAAGTGCAATAGAAGGGGTAAGGAATACCCAGGCAGGCTGGTGTTCATGCCCAGCCACAAAGTAGACTGGCACACCCCTGACCAAAACCTGTTGGTCTGACATTTAGAGAGTAAAGACCTACTGGAGGTCAAGCTATGGTCTGAGCAATAACTAAAAATATTGTCAGGCCAAAGCTGTTACTCAGCACACACAATAAGGGAATAGGGATGGGAAATTGACAAAGCTTAGGGCCCAAAGGGTCCAGTTCATATCCATGGACAATAACTTCAAATATTGCCATGTTTCTTAACCATAACTTAAAGCACATAAGGGGATATGGGGGTTAAGGATTCAGAAGGTAGTAAATAAATAACACATGACTGACAGAGTGAACACATAGACAAACAGTAATTTACAAGAGAAAGGGAACATATTACAACATGCTGGTAACATATCTAGACTGCAGAAACATGAGTAGAAGTAGACAAGAATGACAAACTGGAGTAATTAAAGAAAATATGTTGCTGTTGAGGCTAGTAAATTAACTAGGACATACCAGTAGAGAAGGAAAGTGCAGAAAAGGTAGAGCAAACAAGAGTCCACAGTCTAGTCTTGGCTTTCAGCTGACTAGACAAAGCAACGACACAAGTAGCAGTAAAGAAAGAGAGAGTTTTAAATGTAAAAGTGTATTTTGAACTCCAGTTGTTCGTGTGTTCAAAGAAAAGAGAGTAGGGTATTTATAGTTTTTGAAAACGAGTGAAACAGAAATAATAAGCCACAAACATGGAAACAATCACTATTCAGAATCAATTAACCCAAGTGATTCCCCTTTAATTAAGGAAACACTGCCTTAACGGGTATCATCAGGACTAATTAAGGAAAGAAAATCAGTTTGGGGGCAGATTGATTATTGCCATAAAAAGGGCAGTAAAAGCATGAAGTAAATAATCAAGTCTAAGTACGAAATAGGCTTATTTTGGGAAAGGATTCAGCAAGGTAAAACATTACAGAATCAATTAATTTTAAACAGGCGAGTGAAATTAGGGCTCGTAAAAGAAAGCTCTTTGCAATCAGTCACGAGATCAAGGGAATCAAGATCAATCAAGAAAGGAACATGATTCTGCACTTCACCATACAAATAGCAGGGGATGGGCAAGCATACAGAGTTAAACATGTTGATGAAAAGAAGCAACACAAACATACAGTAGCAGTAGGGGCAATCTATCATTCAGCAGCAAGAAACAATTCGAAGCACGGTAGTCAAGTAGGTCAGGTAGTCACATAGAACCAACATAGAAGCAAGTAAAGGTCTCAGAGTAGTAATAAGTGAGAAAACTTCTAAAAAATTTAGGGCTTTAACAGTAACCGGGTTTTGCAAGATGGTAAGAACTCAAAATTAAACAAATTAAACGAGGAAGAGAGAGTCAACAACAAAGAACAAATGCACATTTAAACAAACAAATTTCAGAACTCGGATAAACTAAAAGGAACTAGGGTTTTTAACATGCTGAAACATATAGAGGAATAACATGAGCAAATCATAGCCAAATCATAAACATGTTAAAATCAGAGATCTTTTGAAAAACTTAAAGGAAAACCCTAATGAAGGGTCGTTTTTGCAAGAAAAGTTGAAGAACTTTCGAGAAAACACTTAAAACGTTCATGGCAAGTACAGATCTAAAGCAGATGTGAAAGAAAAATCAAAAAAATCCCAAAGATTAGGGTTTCGAAGAACCCAGAAAGGTGAGAAAGTCCTTGAAAATTAACGATCTAACCAGGAGAGTCAAGGATCTGACTCGAACGGCCATGGCTGGCCGGAGTAAAGTCAGGGACGACCGGAGAAAGGTCATGAATGGAAGTTAGGCAACGACTGGACCAACTTCCTTCGAGATTTGGCCGTGAAACCACAGAAGCGAACACCCAGGAGCCACGGGAGGCCATTACGCATCTCCGATGGCCATGGGAGGCCATGGATTAGGGTGGGATTTAAAGGTGGCGGCTAGGGTTCATGAGGGCTTCAGAGAGAGTTGAGAGAGAAGAGGAATTCAAGGGCGGCGTTTGGTGAGTAATGGGGTAGGGCAAGAGGCCGTTTGGAATTAAAAAGGAAAGGGTGCATAGTGGCCGTTGATCTAAACGTTCAACGGCTAAGATTAAAGGGCTTGGGTGGGGATCCGTATTAGGTCGGGTTTGGATGAAATTGGGATGGGCAATTTTTGGGCTTGAATTTGGGGCTGAATGGGGTTGCCAAATTGGCTATAATTGAAATGCAATTGAGGCCGAATTGAAAATAGCCAATTTTCCCTTTTAATGTTTTATAAAATAGTAATACAAATTTTAAAAGCAAATTAAGAGTATTGGGTAAATGAATATTATATAAATATTAATTTAAAATGCTAGGATTAATTTTATAAACATAAAATATTATAAATTACAAGATAGGCTATAATTGCAATTATAAGCAATTTAGCTTTAAAAATACCAAATGAATTTGTAAAAATATGCAAAAATTACCTTAATTATATTTTGATGTAAATGTGGGAATAAAAATGAGTTATTCACCAAAATGGTAATTTTGGGAAGAATTATTGGATTTTTTAAAATTAAAATAGGCAATAAATTGGCTTTAAAAATCGTTAAAAATGCCAAAACTCTTAGGTGTGCTTATATATTCATAAATATGCTATTTTGGAAGTATTTTAGGTATAAAAAGTACTTAGGGAAAAATTGGGTATTAACAGCTGCCCCTCTTTACCCGGAAGGATGAAAGAGTTGTCGGATAAAGATATGATGGCCAATTTTGACTGGAAGCGGCAATTTGAAAAGAATTTGACCGAGCTCTGATTTCTGAGCTGCCTACATATCCCTGGTTTTACAGGAATCAGGCCGTATGTAGTTCAGGAACCATTGACGGAACATGCCGATGGCGATTCGAAGTGACGGGCACGATGTTTAGGGGGGCAAGAGGTATTTGAAACTTGATCGGCGGCGGGGACTGGAGCGGGATCGCTCCTGCTGAGACAATTGTTGCTAGCCGGCGTACTGATAACTGTGATTTTTACATGATTTATACCCTTTCTAACCTGAGCTTTGTGCATAAATTGCTCTAGATTAGTCCTGAATTGCTTACAAGTTGCGCTTGATTGCAGGTTTGAGCGACTAGACGATAAATATCACAAATCGGCTCAAGAAGGAGTGAAATCTGCCAAGCGTCAAAAGATGATCTAAAATGGGACATAAGTGACCTGCGCGGACCGCAACCTTTTGATGTGCGGCCGCACAGGAAAGATCTGCAAGTTGCCAATTTCAAGTCCAACCTGCGTGGTCCGCACTGTTTTGCCACGCGGCCGCGCAGGAAAGTTCAGAGAACTAGAAACTTTGAAGAAATTCCATGCGGACCGCATCCATTTCCACGCGGTCCGCAATGATGAGAGATCAGAGGCTCAGAAATGCAAGGCAAAATCCCACGCGGCCGCACACCATTTCTATGCGGTCCGCGTGGGTGAAAGTTCAGAGAGTCAGCTATTGAACAACTTCCACTGTGCGGCCGCGCACCCTTTCCACGCGGTCCGCGTGACTCAACCTACGCGGCCGCGTGGCATTTTTAGGCGGTCCGCATCCCAAGTTCAGAAGCACAGATTTGAAGGCCATTTACCCTACGCGGCCGCATGTCATTTCTATGCGGTCCGCGCCAGCCCTCAGGGGTATTTTTGTCCGGTTTTTCCTGTGTAGTATAAATAGAATATTTTACTTTTTTAGGTGAAGTACTGTTTACGGTACGAGCAGCTGAGCACGAGACGATTTGTATTAGCCTACTTTAGGCTATTTTCTCTTGTAATTAACGTGGATTCAAGTAGATTAAATTTGTAGTTCATGATTATGTTAATTTCTTCTATTATTTATTCAATTTCTACTTCTTCCATGTCTAGATAAACCCATTAGCTAGGGTTGTGGCTCAACCCTAGTGTGGGTAATTAATGGGTGTTTTTGCTTAATGTTTGGATGATGTTGGGTGTTTGGTTTTGGGTTGATTGCATGTTTTTCACTTAGATTTGGTGGTTGCAAACACTAAGTCTAGCTTAGTGGGTCTTGACTCTTCTTGAGAAAGAGAGTCTATGATCTCACAATCAATCCAACAAGGATTTGGGATGGACCCATGAGAATGGTAGTCCCGAGTAACGGGTTAAACCTCGAGAGAGTAATTACCCTACTTGAACCTTAAAGTTGCTTGGGCAAATTAGCCTACCCAATTGGTCTCAAGAGAGTCAATTGGGCAAAATCACTCTCTCTACCGAGAGGTGTGAGAGTGAGTGCTAAAGTGCAACGGTTATCCATTTCCCCCATAATTATCATCCTTGCATTAGCATTCTATACCCGTTAATTATTCACCTAGGTGAGTGCTACGACCCTAGTGTTTTCTCTATATTGCATACACCCTAGGATCATAATTTAGCATAACTTAGTTTTAAATTGTAGTTGATATATTTAGTTGATAAACAAAGAAAAACCAAAAATGATAGAAGCCAAATTAGAAGCTAAAACACCTTTCTAGACTTCACAAATATTCGACTCCCATAACTAGCTCCCTGAGGAAATTGACCCCGAAACCACTATCGGGTAAAAGTTGTTAGCGCCCACTCTTCCCAAGGGTTGAGTCCGCACCAATTACTTTTTGGCGCCGTTGCCGGGGAGCTTACGGTGTTGACTATTTGTGTAGCTAGTTTTGTGTTTTGCTTCTCTTTCCTTCTTTTTACTAACATTGTTGTGTCAATTCATTAGGTACACATGGCTCTAAACGGTAATGACCCTCTTGGCAATGTGTTGGCGGGGGAGGAGGTAGAAGATGTCGATCAAGATGACATTCTGGTACCTCAAGTACCACGGAGAGGTAGAAATGCTAATGCAAATGCTAATGCCAATGCCAATTCAAATGACCAAATCCCAGACCCTCCTCCACCACCACAAAGAGTGGCCCCGAGAGTTCTTCCCAACCAAGGTTATGCAAGCGCCATAGTCCCTCCCCGAATCCGGGAGGGGAATTTTCAAATCACCAATGTCATGTTGGCGCTTCTTGAGCAACGAGGGTATTTTACGGGCGCCGCCAATCAAAACGCATACAAGCATTTGAAGGGGTTCGTAGATACTTGTTGGGGAAGTAAACAAACCAATGTGTCCGAAGATGCTTTGAGATTGAGACTTTTCCCCTTCTCTCTTCGGGGGAAGGCACTAGATTGGTTGGAAAGGTTACCAAATCATTCTATCACTACATGGGACGAATTGGCGGACAAGTTCATTGCCAAGTTCTTTTCTCCAACTCATATGGCGGCTCTACGGGATGAAATTCTTGCCTTCAAGCAAGAGCCAACGGAACCATTGCACGAGATTTGGGAAAGGTATAGAACCATGGTGAAGGAGTGCCCTAACAATGATATGACCGAAGCAATGATCAAACAAACATTTTATAGGGGCATCAACACAACCTAGCTCACTGCGGCGTGCATCCCAATCCATATGGATACCCGCGCTCACTGTGGGTGTGCAGACTCCGGAGGGGCTCCTTCAGCCCAAGCGCTATATATCACTGCGGCGTGCAGTCCGATCCAATATATACATACTGCGGCGTGCAGTCCGATCCATATAATATACTACTGCGGCGTGCAGTCCGATCCATATAATATACTACTGCGGCGTGCAGTCCGATACATATAATATACTACTGCGGCGTGCAGTCCGATCCATATATATAATCCTCACATCCAGGCCCTAGGCCTCACATCCCTCAGTGTATCCTCACATCTGGCCCTCGGCCACACTCAGTCAGAATATCATCACAAGCCCCTCAGGCATTAGTAAAACAGTAGTCCTCAACCCAATTATCATTTAAGGCTCAATTCGAGTAAAAGTGGCTGAGTTGTAAAATAGTGGAGAAACAATATGACTGAGTTCAAGTAATAAGTCAAAACAGTGAGGAAACAGTGAAAATAATCCCCGAAGGGTTCAAATAGTTGGCACGAAGCCCAAATATTGCAATCAGCCCAAACAGCAGTGATAACAAATAAATTCCAGTCAAATACGCAGTAGATTCATCAATCGGGACGGACCAAGTCACAATCCCCAGCGGTGCTCTACCCCACGCCCACTATCCGGCGTGCAAGTCACCTCAATATAGCACTATGGTGTGCAAATCCGGGGTTTCAAACTCTCAGGATATCATTTAAAATCATTACTCACCTCGAGCCGGCCAAAATCCTAGCTCGCTATGCCCTTCCCTCGCAAATCGACCTCCTCGCGCGCCGATTCTGCTCAAAACCACAACGAATACATTGCAATAGGCTAAGGGGTCATAACCCAATCGAAAAGACTCGAAAATTATCAAAAATCACGAAATTTGCAAAACCCGAGCCCCGGGCCCATGTCTCGAAAAATTATAAATTAACATCAACGGATTCCTTATCTCGCCACGAGTCTAACCATACCAAATTTAACAATTTCCCATATCGTTTCGACCTTCAAATCCTCAAAAATGTCCAAGAGGGTTTTAAAGCTTGTTGTCCCTTAAATTCACGGATTAATGACAAAACTTGCAATAGATTCGAGTAATATAACCAAAATTGAGTTAAGAACACTTACCCCGTTGTCCTCTCCAAAAATCTGATGAAAAATCGCTCTACCCGAGCTCCAAATCGCTAAAAATGGAAAATGGGAACGAAGTCCCATTTTCTGAACTTAACATTCTGTCCAGGCCCGTTCTTCATCGCGTTCGCGAGACTTCTCTCGCGTTCGCGAAGGCCAACTTCCCCAGACCATCGCGTTCGCGTCCCAGGCGTCGCGTTCGCGAAGACCAACTCCTCTGACCCTTCGCGTTCGCGTCACAGGCCTCGCATTCGCGTAGGCCAAACACTGGACCCTACGTGTTCGCGTCCCAGGGCCTCGCGTTCGCGTAGGCCAAATATCTCCAGGCCAATTTTCCTTCTACGCGTTCGCGGTTGCTCTCCCGCGTTCGCGTAGCACCCTGTTCCTCTCCTTCGCGTTCACGTCTCCCCCTTCGCGTTCGCGAAGGCCAAACTCACAGCCCCTCATTTTTCCTCTTCGCATTCGCGAGACACCCCTCGCGTTCGCGAAGAAGGAAACCAGATACCAGAAACAGCAGTTCAAAATTTTCCAAAAATGACCCGTTGGGCATCCGAAACACACCCGAGGCCCCCGGGACCTCAACCAAAAATACCAACACCTCCTAAAACATCATACGAACTTATTCCAGTCATCAAAATGCCTCAAACAATGCCAAAATCATCAAATTACATCAAATTCAAGCCTAAGTTCTTTTAAAACTTCCAAAACACGCATTCGATCAAAAACCCAACCAAACGACGTCCGAATGACCTGAAATTTTGCACACATATCCAAAATCACCTAACGGAGCTACAGCAACTCTCGAAATTCCATTCCGACCCTTGGATCAAAATCTCACCTATCAACCGGAATTCGCCAAAATTCAACTTAACCAATTCAAGCCTAATTCTACACCGGACCTCCAAAATAGATTCCGATCACGCTCCTAAGCCACAATTCATCCCCCGAAGCTAGACGAACCTTCGGAATTCACATCCGAGCCCTCTAACACACAAGTCAACTTCCGGTTGACTTTTCCAAACTAAGTCTTCCTTAAAGAGACTAAGTGTCTCATTTATTATCAAAACCAATCCAAATCAACTCTAACACCCCCAATACCGATAATGAAGCATGAAGAAGCATAAAAATGGGGAAAACGGGGCGGTAACTCATGTGACGACGGGTCGGGTCGTCACAAGCTCCCCAACTTAGATAAACGCTCGCCCTCGAGCGTACTCATAGTTGCTCTAGAAGTCCACCAATAGCTGTATAACTTTACCATGCATATACCCGGGGATGACCCCACGTCACCCTATCTAGCATAGGCCCGATAACACAACATATCTAAAATCTCACAATCTATCTAGTCCATAAACCATAGAACCACATTTCACTTTCCGAAATCTTACACAAGATTGGAACCTCACATCTTTATTCAGAATAAACCCGAACCAGCTGTAATAACCCATACCTGCAACCTCGGCTGCAATCATATGATATACCACATAACTCAAACACATGCAACGATAACTTCCATTCACAACAGCTGCCCACGACAACCAAATATCGATAGAAAATCTCTTGTTAGATAAAGTTTCATTCCAACTCTTTCATATACTACCGATGATAAACGAGACACACAATAAACCATAACCATTTCTCAGATCAACCAGTCATGAGGCCATTTCTCCTCTGGCAATTACCATAACCGAACCTCGATATTCACCCATCATACATGCTGAAGTCGAATCTGTTTATATTCATTAATGATCCCCACGATCTCCTTTGGCCAAACACACCATCCTGGTGACATGACACAATCAATACGGCCTAAGCCACCACTTGCATAATACACGCACCAATAAGAAACGGTCTAAACATACTCAAATCATGAAAATGACCCAACTGAGAGAGTTGCACCTCAAACTCGCCAGTACTGCCACAACACAAGGCTGAGACCCTGTCCCACATCATAGAAATAGGACACACAAATTTGGCCTGCAAGGTCATGTTTCCACACAGCTTTACTGCAACGCGCGATCCTATCCAAATACTATTCCACCTGAAATACCTCTAGTCACTATGCTCAAAATCGACAACCATGCTCAATTGATGTTTGGAGCCCAAGCAAATCATTACACCCACGGTGGAATAAATAACATACACCACGCAACCTGATAGAACATAACCGATACGTTATTCACCGAGCAATAACCAATTACTCATCCCGCTCGACTTTCACTACTACAACTCCTACCGGAGCCATACGATCCGGTGCCCGGCACCAATTAATATCTAAATCAACAACCTCGCCCGGCGACATACCTAGCCACAAGAAACGTACCTGAAAAGTCCCTCAATACCGGAACGGGGTCAATGATGGCAACCTCTGCACTAACATCCATCACGAATGCCTAATTAAGAAAGCAGTCCTTCCCAGCTGTCCGCTAGTTCTTTGAAATATATATCATTCTGCTAAAACATATTCTAACGCACTTTACCACCTAACCCGTGGCATTTACGGCGTATCCCTAATGCAATAGTTCAAAATCACCCAACACTAAGACAACCAGTCTGAATTCCATCATCATATCCGAAATATAACATACCAGCGAATAAAGATCCACTACCACAACATAGCCTGTACATGAGAACTCCGGTCTCCAACTCCATATAACACACAAATCATCATACCTGATCCCAGTTTCCACCGTGCAATACACGCACACATTTGATACTCATTCATTCCATGACAGATACTCAATATTTACCTGTGATACCGGGCAAACCCGAATACCACCAATGGACCCAACAAGAACATGCCGCAATACTACTGAAATATAATCAGTTTAATCACATTACCTTTTTCTGAGACATATACTCTCGTCAAATCACTTCCACTTAGCAATACCATTTTCCCTAATCATCCAAAGATCATTTATCTAATCACTTAGGAGGAATCACTACACATCACATGCTCTGCATGACATACACAGGTCTTGTTCAAATTCTTACAATACTGACACGACGGATGAGATCTGTATACATTCATAACCACTATCGAAACAACAATTCATTAGGTCTACACTCCTGGCAAGAACTATCACCTCATTCTGAGCCAAACGATGGTCTTAGCTCCTTAATTTACTTCATATACTCAGATTTCACTAATCTCGGATTCAATGATCTCTTCTCATCCAGTATGAACTGCTCAGGCAATCAGCCACCCCAGACATGGTCAAAAGTCGCACATGCGATCCCCCAATGTGCCAATAGGCTACCTATTCGAACTCAATACAAAAGAAAATGAGCTCTGGAAAGAATTATCCAATCCCACGCACTAATCCAGACTTTCTTTGGAAAATAGGAAGCAAGGCATACAAAGATAGCATATAGAAAACTATACTCAATAACACACTGTTGCGGCGTGCAACCTGATCCTGATAACATACCCATGGCGGCGTGCCACCCGATCCACACATAGATCTCACATAAGGAGATACACATCGAGCCAAATTTGCTCATTAAAACAAGATACCGAATATCGGTCATAAGCATGCTCAGTGCATAATAACATCTCTGGGGGATATTTAGCGCTATAAGCTACAAAACTCAAGCACAACTGAGGTGCGATATACAGTCTGAATTTTAAGAGCCAAGTTGTTCAAGTAACATCATTCCTACGCGGATTCTCAACACATAAGCAATTTCTCAAGCCGTTTCACAAATCACACGGCGTAATGTATCACTACCTGAAACGTCTGACAATGAAACATCAATCTGACTACTCCTCCATGAGGACCGCATCACAAAATGCACACATCTGGCCTGATATAGAGCCATTATTCACATTAAACCCATCCACCGACTTCAAGCCGATTCTGATCACATTGAACTAGTCTGATAACCTTTTAGAGGTCCATAATAACTCCCCTTTTGCTCATAACACACAAGAACAACCGTCATAATCGGAGTAATCCTCCCCAGTTCACAACCCAATATACCAAGTGCCCTCCAGGCATGAATCTTCAATTTAACAACACTATCACAACCTTTATACTTGGTTTACATCTTTAATCAGTCAAGTGACTACATGCCACACTTATATAATCTTCCCGTGGGACACACTCCCACAACGTACCACAACAGTATCTGGAGCGTACCTCCAAACCACCGGTAGCACTAACGCTGAAAAGCGATCAAGAATCATTAACCAGGACGCAAGCCCTTTTTACGAACACCGACCTCAGGTGACGCTGAAAACAATACCAACTTACCTTAAACATCGAAACTTCTTTCCTGCTCATCCGAGCTCATGACATCTTTGTCAAAATTTTCCTTCACTCGTGCCATTCTCAATCCAATTTCCACAACCTGAACTGATTCGCCAGTATGCCTCAAATCGGAACTATTATAGTACATAACCGAACAATCCTCTAACCAATAGCAACCTCCCCAACTTGGCTCGAAGCCATATATCCAGACACCCTTAACAACTCATAACACTTTTACTCTAATGATGCCACAATGCCACAGCGAGATTAAACTCAAAAGCTCTGTAAGCTTGTGTAAACACCTTTCATCTAGTACTTCAACTCTTTGGAAATCTCGCATCAGTTAAACTCACTCTCTGAAGCGAGCCAAAAATTTCAAACTTCAACACTTACAATTCATTTGCACATAAGGTCTCCTATCATTTACGTAAAGATCACACCTCCTCAGCATACTCCGCGGGAGATAACCCACCTGCTTTGCCTCAATATAATATTTCTATATACCTTCCACCGTCGTACGCATTACAAAGTTACTTAGTCTTCCTGAGTCTGAACTCATACCGCAACACGAAATTTACTTCACTCCCAACTAGGAGACATGAAAAGATTTTTCACACGCCCATAACTCGGGCTACACATCCAGTCACAATGGAAATCAAACACTTAATAGTTCTTCCATCATCTAGCAGGCCTTCATCGTCACTTCCAAGTCACATAAATACATCCGCAGTACTAACATACTCATCACGTGGCTATTCAGCCGCCACTTCCACTAATAGGGACAATACCGAACGTATAAGTTCAAAACACCTGCTCACACAATCAGCACCTCGGTGCTCAGCCATAGGCAAAGATTCGGCCTCAAGTCCTCCAGACTGGCCCAACGTCCAACTCATAGAGATTACATCTCGTCCCTTGATCGGGGAATCACAAGCCATCAAGGCACATCAAATTCTGAGCGCTCATGCGCACATACAAACGCGTGGGAGGAATTTCAAGAGTTTATCTTTAAGCTGAATCAAGGACGCACGATAAGAATTCAAGAATGTGAAGTTATCGTAAAGGTTCTGTAGCCTCTCGAGGATAAATACAGACGTCTTCGTACCGATCCGCGAGACTCTACTAAACCTGCTCATGACTCGTAAGACCTAGTAACCTAAGCTCTGATACCAACTTGTCACGACCCAAACCCCGCTCTGGTCGTGAGGGCGCCTCTCGTGAAGACAAGGCCAGCCAGACCATTTCAGAACACCACTTTAAAGCAGTTAATCAGTTATATAACAGTTCGAATATGAATTAATGGTATTGATCAATGTAAATACAACCCAATACAGCCCGACCGGGGTGTCACAAGTCACGAGCATCTAGAGAAGTCTAAATACAACTACAGGGCCAACAATATACAGAATAAAATTTAGAACCAAAGGAAATAATCCGATGCCGCGAACGCTGGCGGTCACTCTGCTCAGCTTCAATAGTAATACCTTCAATCAGCTAATAACCCGCTACCGGGTGAACAATACCTGCAACTGCATGCGAGGTGCAGGGAGTAAAGTGAGTACTCCAACTCAGTAAGTAATAAAAATAAATAATAACTGAGCAGCAAGAAATCACGTAAGGCACTCCATTATGCTTTATAGAGCAGTACAACCCAATGAGAAAACAGTAAAACCCTGAGACCTTTAGAAATGTTTTGGCTCAGTTCAAATCTCTTTCGAAAATGGTCTTTTCAGTAATTACGAAAATGGTTTCAAAATAGTTAGTGCTGATTAGCACAGAAAAATCCGCCCCTCGGGCACAAATACCACAGTATAACAGGTAAAAGGCAAGAAGTATGCAAAATGAGCACGTAAAAGCTCGCCCCTCGGGCAATATCTCAAACTGAACCAGCCCCTCGGGCTCTCTCTCTCTCTCTCTCTCTCTCTCTCTCTCTCTCTCTCTCTATCTCAAATCACTCTTAGAAACAGTATCACATAATAACCGCTGTGGCGCGCAGCCCGATCCATATATCGCTGCGGCGTGCAGCCCGATCCATATGGGTACCCGCGCTCACTGTGGGTGTGCAGACTCCGGAGGGGCTCCTTCAGTCCAAGCGCTATATATCACTGCGGCGTGCAGTCCGATCTATATAATATACTACTGCGGCGTGCAGTCCGATCCATATAATATACTACTGCGGCTTGCAGTCCGATCCATATATATAATCCTCACATCCAGGCCTTAGGCCTCACATCCCTCAGTGTATCCTCACATCTGGCCCTCGGCCACACTCAGTCAGAATATCATCACAAGCCCCTCGGGCATTAGTAAAACAGTAGTCCTCAGCCCAAATTATCATTTAAAATATCATTTAAGGCTCAATTCGAGTAAAAGTGGCTGAGTTGTAAAATAGTGGAGAAACAACATGACTGAGTTCAAGTAATAAGTCAAAACAGTGAGGAAACAGTAAAAATAATCCCCGAAGGGTTCAAATAGTTGGCACGAAGCCCAAATATGGCAATCAGCCCAAACAACAGTGATAACAAATAAATTCCAGTCAAATACGCAGTAGATTCATCAATCGGGACGGACCAAGTCACAATCCCCAGCGGTGCTCTACCCCACGCCCACTATCCGGCGTGCAAGTCACCTCAATATAGCACTTGGTGTGCAAATCCGGGGTTTCAAACCCTCAAGATATCATTTACAATCATTACTCACCTCGATCCGGCCAAAATCCTAGCTCGCTATGCCCTTCCCTCGCAAATCGACCTCCTCGCGCGTCGATTCTGCTCAAAACCACAACGAATACATTATAATAGGCTAAGGGGTCATAACTCAATCGAAAAGACTCGAAAATTATCAAAAATCACGAAATTTGCAAAACCCGAGCCCCGGGCCCACGTCTCGAAAAATTATAAAATTAACATCAACGGATTCCTTATCTCGCCACGAGTCTAACCATACCAAATTTAACAATTTCCCATATCGTTTCGACCTTCAAATCCTCAAAAATGTCCAAGAGGGTTTTTAAGCTTTTTCTCCCTTAAATTCACGGATTAACGACAAAACTTGCAATAGATTCGAGTAATATAACCAAAATTGAGTTAAGAACACTTACCCCGTTGTTCTCTCCAAAAATCTGATGAAAAATCGCTCTACCCGAGCTCCAAATCGCTAAAAATGGAAAATGGGAACGAAGTCCCATTTTCTGAACTTAACATTCTGTCCAGGCCCGTTCTTCATCGCGTTCGCGAGACTTCTCTCGCGTTCGCGAAGGCCAACTTCCCCAGACCATCGCGTTCGCGTCCCAGGCGTCGCGTTCGCGAAGACCAACTCCTCTGACCCTTCGCGTTCGCGTCACAGGCCTCGCATTCGCGTAGGCCAAACACTGGACCCTACGTGTTCGCGTCCCAGGGCCTCGCGTTCGCGTAGGCCAAATATCTCCAGGCCAATTTTCCTTCTACGCGTTCGCGGTTGCTCTCCCGCGTTCGCGTAGCACNTTTCTCTTCGCATCGCGAGACCACCCTCGCGTCGCGAAGAAGGAAACCAGATACCAGAAACAACAGTTCAAAATTTTCCAAAAATGACCTGTTGGGCATCCGAAACACACCCGAGGCCCCCGGGACCTCAACCAAAAATACCAACACCTCCTAAAACATCATACGAACTTATTCCAGTCATCAAAATGCCTCAAACAATGCCAAAACCATCAAATTACATCAAATTCAAGCCTAAGTTCTTTTAAAACTTCCAAAACACGCATTCGATAAAACACCCAACCAAACGACGTCCGAATGACCTGAAATTTTGCACACATATCCAAAATCACCTAACGGAGCTACAGCAACTCTCGAAATTCCATTCTGACCCTCGGATCAAAATCTCACCTATCAACCGGAATTCGCCAAAATTCAACTTAACCAATTCAAGCCTAATTCTACACCGGACCTCCAAAATAGATTCCGATCACGCTCCTAAGCCACAATTCATCCCGCGAAGCTAGCCAAACCTTCAGAATTCACATCCGAGCCCTCTAACACACAAGTCAACTTCCGGTTGACTTTTCCAAACTAAGCCTTCCTTAAAGAGACTAAGTGTCTCATTTATTATCAAAACCAATCCAAATCAACTCTAACGCACCCAATACCGATAATGAAGCATGAAGAAGCATAAAAATGGGGAAAATGGGGCGGTAACTCATAAGACGACGGGTCGGGTCGTCACAAGTGACTAACCTCCCTAAGCTCTTATAATACAATTTCATTAAACTTCAAGATCAGAGTTGTGTCAACCAACCACTCCACCACATTTACTTAAGACATCCCCATCCATTAGGTGCAATTTGTACAAGCTACCACGTATCAACCACTATAATTATTTATAACTCTTTTTTACGTGGTGCTTCTTCTTTTATGCTTCAAAATTCATCACCTTTTCTCTATCTCAATGGTTCCACTCAAAAACCAAACCACTACCCCACACTTTTGCTTTTGCATATTTTCAATACATTCAAGTGCTTATTGAGAGGTAAAAGGGTTCAAACAGCAGGCTATTCAAACAATTGGGTAAGGTTCGCAATGTGGTTGCCAAAGAAACAGGTTTATAGGCTCAACGGGGTTAACTAAGATGTAATGTATTCAGGTGGGTTTATTATATATGTCTGGCTCAACAACACAATGCCTATATCACTTCTAAAACTGAATGAAACTACTATTTCGCTTTGCAAACACACAGGGCAAGCTCTAGGCATCAATTGTGAATCATGGAATACAGTAAAACTCACTCACACATGGCATATGACTCACTCTAGATTAGTTTACCAAGACATTCTCTTTTGAGTGTTCAAGTTAGATACAAACATACAATTTGAAGGCACTTAAACAAGATTCAACCCTTGAAGCCAAGTATCACACTCTAGTGTCTACTATGTTTAGGTGTAACAACGCTAAGGTTGTTTTTTTTTTCATTTTTAGCTCATGCCCATTAATCCTAATCTAAAAACTAAAAAGAAAAACAAAATGAACAAAAACTACCTGTACGCAATTCAAGCTAAACCCTTGGAAAAGAACCGTGGCCCAAATAAAAACTAAGGGGGAGTTACTACACTACCTAAAAATAAAATAAAAAATCTGTTTGGTATTTTCTCTAGACTAACTTCCCTCAAGAAAATTGTCTAAAGGAACCGTCATCAGGAAGAGTCTCCATATTCTATATTTTTTTCTCGACTTAGTCCCTCAAGAACCCGCCGAAAGAGATCCGTCGTCGGGACAAGCCACTTACCTACTTTAAACTGATGGACTCTTACTCAACACCAAAACAATCAAAGCAAAACAAAACAAAACAAAACAAAATCCAACAGTCAATTGTTACAATTACATACATACAATGAAGTATCCCCCACCCCACACTTAAAATGAAGACATGTCCCCATGGCTTAAAAAATTTAAAGACAATGAGGTAAGGGAACTTCCCTGAGGCTCACTCCTGGTCAGAGACGGTGTCTGGGTTCACATTGCACGCATGACCCAGCACTCGCAACCAGCCCAAGAATTTCTTTTCTGACTTCACATGCCGGTCAACCACTTCATCAACACGGGCACTCAAATCAGTGACTGAGGTACGCAACCCAACCATCTCCTGCTCCAAAGCTGCCATGCGAGTGCTCCGGTGTGGCTGTGATGGGCCTGCCTCTTCCCTTCTCGGAGGTGCGGTGACCTCAGCTGCCCCAGCATCATCATCAGACTCATCACTGTCCACCACCGGCTCTCTTCCCTCGAGTCCAATTTTTCTTGCCCGGAATGGGGCTTTTAGAGGCAATTTCCCATTAACTCGAAGGTTTTCAGGGACTTTAGCAAGGAGGAACAGTCGGGTGATTAGCGAAAGGAAGTAGTGGCCCTTGATTAGCTCAGGCGATATAATGAACATTTCATCATGGAGGACTCGGGGGACATCAAAATCTTGGTGTGTCATAAAGTAGTAGATCATCGCTGCCCGTGGCCCATTCACATCAGTGGTATTGTTAGATGGCAGCAGGCGGGTGTTGATGACAGTGAGCCAGCACTTTGCCTCCCGTTTAAGGGACTGTGAGTGCAGAGTCTTCAGCTTCGTTATCCATTTAAACAACTTACCAGGGATACATATTACATCAAGAATTGGTGCCCACTCAGTCCTCGAGCGGTGATAAGTTATGTAATGATCCATCTCACCCGTGAATGCTGGGAGGCGATACACTCGGCGGATGGCCTCTATAAATACATTAACCCGGGTGTTACGCACAGTCACAACCCCATTCTCATGTTCTGGCATGTTCACATAAAACTTCTTCACCAGCTGAATATTAGCCTCCTTTGGTACCTCGAAGAACATGTCCAGCTGACACTTCTTCAACTCATTAAACATATTTGGGCACTCCATCTCAAAGGCAGTCCGATCAATATGTACCTCATGGAGAAACTTTTTAGCTGCTTTCTGATTGTACCTTTCCTCCGCTGATTTGGATACAAACCGAGTGCTATCGAACTGAGGTGCACTGGCTTGGCTCCTAGCTCGTGAGGAGCCTCCTGGTCTACTAGCGGAGGACCCCATGTTGCGTCTCTTTCGAGATAAACTCATTGTACCTGTCAAAATAGAGAAATGCCTATTAGTAAGTGCGCGAAATGTGTGACTATGGGTGGTTACTCAGACTTCACCACAACCACGTCACATTAGCTCCTTATAACTCCATTGGGGAAATTTCCCAAACACCTTGTGGGAAGGGCATTATCCAAACACATTTAGCCCTTGTGAGTCTATCAAAATTCCTCCCACATCAAGTATACAACTACACTAATACACCCCACACTTGTGTCATTCAATCACCCACCAACAACCACCATTCCAAGCATTAATTACACAGCCCCTTCACCAAACATTCTCAAAAGCAAAATTAAAATAGAAAAATAAGAAAAAACTACCAAAATCTACCAAGAAGTACAACACCTATCACCATAAAACTACATAAGCTACAACATAATACAAAACAAAACCAGAGAAAAGAGAGAGGAGAGGTAAGTTCATACCTTAATTGAAGAAAGGGTGAGAGGAATGGAGGTGAGGGATGTTAGTATGAGTGAAGAAGAAGGAGGAGAAGAAGGGATTTGGGGGTTAGGGTTGTGAAGAGAGAGAGAGATTGAGAATTGGGGGAGGGCGGATGTTTTGTTTATGGGGGGTGGGGCGTTGGGTTATAAAATTAAAAGAAGAAGAAAAGAAAAGAAGAAAAATGGAAAAAAATAAAAAAAATTTAAAATACCTAGTACCCACTGCGACCGCGGTGGGTTTAAATATTTGGGGCAGAATAGTCACGCCTCACCGCGGTTGCGGTGGAATTAAAAAAACTAAGGCAGTGTACTTGGTTTCCACCGCGGTTTATCGCGGTCCCTGCCGCGTTCGCAGTGCTGGCAATATTTTTTTCTTCTTTTTTTTATATGGGAAGTTACAAGAACACACTTACAACAACATTAGTGGGTTGCCTCCCACACATCGCCTGATTTAACGTCGCGACACGACGTAGATAAGCGAATTTAAGGCTCGCTCGACCTCTGAGGTTCCGTCAGATTTGTCTCAGACACTTCCTTTGGCTCTTTCATGCATATGTATAACTTCAATCTCTGCCCATTGACTCTAAATATGTGAGAGTCTTTCTCCGAGGCAATCTCCATAGCTCATGAAGGGAAAACTTCTACCACTCGAAATGGACCAGACCATCGTGACTTAAGCTTACCAGGGAAAAACCATAGTCTTGAGTTATAGAGCAGTACCATATCCCCGGGTTTGAAATGTCTCTCAACAATGTTCTGGTCGTGCAACCTCTTCATTCTCTCCTTGTACAACTTTGTGCTCTCGAAAGCAAGATGTCTGAACTCGTCGAGCTCATGCAATTCAGTGATTCTTGTTGTGCCTGCCGCCTCAATATCTAAGTTCAGCTGTTTCAATGCCCACCACACTTTATGTTCAAGTTCCATTGGCAAGTGGTAGGCCTTTACAAACGCCAACTTATATGGTGACATACCAATTGGTGTTTTGAAATCAGTTCTATAACCCTAGAGTGCATCATCTAGCTTTTTCGCCCAATCAGTTCTTGTGGTGTTCACAGTCTTAGTTAGCAAACTCTTTATTTCTCTGTTGGACACTTCAACCTGCCCACTAGTCTGAGGATGATATGGGGTAGCCACCTTGTGTCGCACATCATACTTTACAAGTAGCTTCTCGAAAGCTCTATTACAGAAGTGTGTGCCTTCGTTACTGATAATCACTCTTGGTGTCCCAAATCGGGTGAATATGTTCTTCTTCAAAAATCCTAACACCACTCTTGCATCATTAGTGGGCAACGCTGCAGCTTCTATCCATTTGGACACGTAATCCACAGCAGCAAGTATGTACTTATTGCCGAAAGAGCTGACGAAGGGACCCATGAAGTCAATCCCCCAAACATCAAACACCTCTACTTCTTGAATCGAGTTCATGGGTATCTCATGGCGATGGGAAATGTTCCCGGTCCGCTGACACTCATTGCAGCCCTTCACCCATAGGTGCACATCTTTAAACACTGTTGGCCAAAAGAATCCAGCCTCTAGCATTTTCGCAATTGTCCTGACCCCTCCAAAATATCCTCCATATGCTGATGCGTGACAAGCCTGCAAAACAGAAGATTGTTCTATCTCGGGGACACACCTCTGGATCATATTATCAACACATATTCTAAATAGATAAGGCTCGTTCCTATAATACATGCGGCAATCACGATAAAAATTATTCTTTTGTACAGATGAGAGGTCATAGGGAACTATACCGCATGCCAGGTAATTTGCAAAGTCTGCATACCATGGCGCTTCCTCAAGACTAGTAACGAGCAGCTGCTCGTCTGGAAAGGTTTCCAGAATCTCTTCGACCTCGACTGATTTTTCAGCTCCTTCAAGTCCTGATAGATGATCAGCGACTTGATTTTCTATGCCCTTACGGTCACGAATTTCGAGGTCGAATTCTTTCAATAGTAGCACCCAACGAATCAGGCGCGACTTAGACTCCTTCTTCTCAATCAAGTGCCTGAGGGCTGCATGATTAATGTATACAATTACCTTAGAGCCAATCAGATATGATCTGAATTTATCGAAGGCAAATACCACAGCCAACATCTCGTTCTCCGTCATAGTGTAGTTTAGCTGAGCTCCACTCAGCGTTCTACTAGCATAGTAGATTGGATGCATTAGCTTGTCTTTCCTCTGTCCCAGCACTGCCCCTACTGCATAATCACTGGCATCACACATGAGTTCGAATGGCTGCTCCCAGTCAGGGGCAACTATGATAGGTGCTATGACCAGTCTCTTTTTCAGCTCCTCGAATGCTACCCTGCAATCATTAGAAAACAAGAAAGGGTGATCTTTTTCTAACAACTTACAGAGAGGGTTGGCAATTTTTGAGAAGTCTCTTATGAACCTCTGGTAGAAACCGGCATGCCCGAGGAAGCTCCTGATTGCTTTGGCTGAAGTTGGAGGGGGCAACTTTGCTATCACATCCACTTTAGCACGATCCACCTCAATTCCTTTGCTTGACACCCGGTGCCCCAAGATTATACCCTCTTGTACCATGAAGTGGCACTTCTCACAATTCAGAACCAAGTTAGTCTTGATACATCGTTTCAGCACACGAGTCAGATTTATCAGGCACTCATCAAATGAGTTCCCCACCATTGAGAAGTCATCCATGAACACCTCTATTATATCCTCTACCATGTCAGTGAATATGGCCATCATGCACCGTTGGAATGTGGTGACTGCGTTGCATATGACAAAGGGCATCTTCCGAAAGGCATAAATACCGAGCAAGTGAAAGAGGTCTTCTCTCTGTATTCCGGTGCAATGGAGATCTGATTGTATCCTGAGTACCCATCCAGAAAACAGAAGGGTGACCTCCCTGCCAATCTGTCTAACATCTGATCAATGAAGGGAAGTAGGAAGTGGTCTTTCCGGGTGGCTAGATTCAACTTTCTATAATCCATGCAAATTCTCCAGCCCGTGATGGTTCTTGTAGAGATCAATTCATTGTTATCATTCTTAACAACCGTCATACCACCCTTTTTAGGTATGCATTGGACTGGGCTAACCCAGCTGCTGTCATAGATTGGGAAAATCATTCCCGCATCTAACCACTTGATTACTTATTTCTTCACCACTTCCTTCATATTGGGGTTCAGCCTTCTTTGGTGTTCCCTGGAAGGTTTGTGTCCCTCTTCTAGTAGAATTTTGTGCATACAGTAGGTGGGGCTGTTCCCATTTATGTCTTCCATGGTCCACCCAATGGCAATCTTATACTCCCACTACTAGAAAATGGACCTACTGCAACGATTTTTTAGCAACGGTTCACAAACCGTTGCAATAGAATGGTTATAGTAACGGGTTCAACCGTTACAATAGAGTTGGGGTGATATCAGAACAATTTAACTATACAACCGATCCGGTTGTATTTGAACCGTTGCCATGGAGTATTTTACCGCAACGGTCCATAAACCGTTCCAATAGACTCATTTATTGGAACGGTTCTTAAATTTTTTATATTTAGGGAACGAGTTTCATTCCCTCTCCACTTCCTCCCCAATAATTTGGTAAACCCGCCAAATGAAGCCCTTTTTTTTATTTTTTATTTTTGATTAATTTTAATAATATAAACTTAAAACTAATCTTTAATTATTCCCCTTTTCCCAGCAAACTCGCCTTCGCAGCAGACCCATCTCCGCCTCCACCATTCCCTCTCAAAATTCATTCCTCAAAATCCTCTCTTTAACTCCTAAAATCCAAATTCAAAAATAGATTCATCTCAAAATCCTCCCTTTCCTTGTAGATTCATCTCCTTATAGATTCATCTCAAGGATAGACCAAAATCCCCAAATTCGAAAATCAATTTTATGGTCGACTGGAAGAAGCTAGGTTTTGGTGAAACAAGCGCGATTCTTGATTGTAGAGGTTGTTAAAAAAGGGAGATTGTTGTTGCATGTCTTGTGATTATTCTGAGAGGTATGTTAATCCCATTCTTTTTCTTCACCTAAGTGTTGTTAGAATTATGCTTTCAATATTGGTTTATTTCTTGTGCTTTTTGATTTCAATATTGTTTTTTAATATTTGATTAGTTTGGTTTGATGTAAATTTATTTCTTTCTCCTTTTCTCTGTTACAACTTGAATCTGGTATTGTTTTCTGCTCGTTGAAATTCTTTAGCATCCCATGTTTTCCTTGAAGCTGTTTTTGGCTTCTGCTTCATGCTTCTTTACAGTGTTGAACTTGTACAAATCATAGGACATTAGTTAGTTTTTCAGTTCCAGCAATCCAAGATGCATATTATCGAGTCATGTTGATTGCTGACCTTTTTCGTACGGATTCCTCTTATGCTCGTTTCTAGTCGATTCTCCAGATTTTGTAGGTCCTTAATAGTCAACCCATATAGCTGTCCCCCATGACCTGCCTGGTTTAGCATTCAGTAAGGAATTGCTAGTTGATCAGAATTATGCTTGAATTAGACTACTATCTTGAAGTATTTGTACATTACCTATAATTTTGTTCCAGTTCCTGTAACTTTTGCTGTTCAGGCTTTTAAGAGTTCTTTCTTGCTAACACCATACCTCTTAGTGGTTAAAGCGGCAGGGTGGTTCTTTGATATAAGGAACAGCAAGCTGACCAAGCTTCCTTCCAATGTGAAATGATTGAAATGATTCAAAAAATTCGCGCACTATGATAAACTTATATGGTTCATCACGACGTGCCCAGTATTGCTCTTGATCCTTTCTTGATGTCGCCTTTTATTAACACATAGTAGTAAAAGACTTAAATTAGAAACAAGAAATGATCCACGACTAGAATCTGTTGAGGGAATAAATTCCAATGAGGTTTACTTCTTGTAAGAAATCAGCAACTCCTTTCCTCTCGGTACACATGAAGCCCATGTACTCGAAGAACTCAAGTACATTTTCCCGGGGACCTTTGTACACAATTTGCCGATAGAAGAATAATATCGTCGAACAATTAATAAGTTTCTGGTGCAGGCTGAAGAAGTGAGATTACAGCAGTTCCTTGAAGAATGTGGATCGATTGCCTAATTGAATTCACAATCTGATAAGTTGTTGAACTGTCTAAACCAGTTGATATCTCATCCATAAAAATGCTCTTGCTGGTCCAACCATCATCTCCCCTGTATTACAAATTTTCAACAAGTTTAGTATCCTAAATTAAGCACGATAACTTTTTCGCCCAACTCTTTGTATATGCTTATGGTTTTTACAGTATCTATTACTATTACAGGTTATAAGAGGTTTCTGTTTAACCTAACTTGTAGTTAGTCTCTTTCTCTGCCCTCCTGAAACTCCTCGAATCATTTCATCTCCAACGAGGGTGTCAGCACAAATGTCAATTCCCAATATCTGAAAAAAGTACACAGATAGTGTTGCACAGTTTTCTAGTTTCTGCATTAGTGTTCTAAAGCAAAGCAATTACCTTGAGAGTATAGTCTGTTACAACATTAGCTTCCTGTCCTTCATTCCATGCTTACTGTTAAATAAAACCCGCGTCAAACCATGTTTTTTTATCATATTTCATAGAAAGAAAAAACAAACATCAATCTGAATTTCAGTCTACTTTGTTTTCACCTTCATAAAGATATCAACATCAGGATCTGGCTTAATATTCGCTTCCATGACCATTATATGTAACTCTCCCTAAAACATGAAAGCACATAAAATTATCGACTGCCAATGCAAAAATCCTCAATAATCTAAAACTGTATTATATGACTTATGTTTCTTACTTTGAGCTCTTTATCCAATTTTCCGGCCAAAGCTTATTACAATGTGGTTTTTCCAGAACTTGGTGGTCCTAACAGCAGTGTCATTCTGCATAAAAATAGAATCTAATTATCCAACTAACAATCTTAACTTGTTTCCTATATCTGCCTCAGATTGAGACTTAAGATTAGTACAATATTTAAGGTACTATTAGATTACGAATCTCTTCTCTAATGATTTTATCATTCTTTCTCAATGTAAAAACTGCTTTACTATTTGTAACTCTTTGACTTCATCCCCTTTAAGTTTTGGTCAATGTCAAATTAGTATGTACCTTGGTTTATTGAGTTAATTTTGTTGATTACTTTTGTCGTATAGGAATTTCATGGATAAAGTAGATAAAAGTTGGATGCATCTCCTAAGATGGACAGATGAGTATATACGTGGAGTAAATGATTTCCTTGATAAGGCATTTGAACGAGCTTCACAAGAAAATGAAATATTATGTCCTTGCCAAAAGTGCATTAATCGCAATTGGCATTATAGAAATGTGGTGGAGGATCACTTGGTCGTTAATGGCTTTGTTGATGGTTACACTGAATGGGTTTTCCATGGTGAAAGATTTTCCTCTAGAATTGCACCTCATCAAAGCAATAATGATGAAGGTTCTAACATGCATGATGATATTGATGGATTACTTCATGACACATTCAGAAATATAGAAGGTGAGCCGGTACAAGAAGAAGGGATGAGAGAGGCTCTATCTGAAGATGCTAAGAGATTTTTAAATTATTAGAGGAAGGGAAAGGGGTGAAAACTTCAGTAAATTGAGTTTCACCATCCGTTTGTACTTGTTTAAGTCTTAGCATGGGTTGAGTAATGTAGCTTTTTCAGACTTGTTAGAGTTGTTAAAAGAGGCATTTCCCCTTGCTAAGCTGCCAGAGTCTTTCAACAAAGCTAAAAATATGATAAAAGATTTGGGTCTTCATTATGAAAAAATACATGCATGCCCTAATGATTGCATGCTATTTTGGAATAACAATGCAAAGGCTGATAGTTTCTCTGTTTGTGGGTCTTCTAGATGGAAACGTTCTAATCGTGCCTTGACTAATACAAGTTCTAAAGTTCCTGCAAAGGTTTTAAGGTACTTTCCCTTGAAGCCTAGGCTTCAGAGGATATTCATGTGTCCTGAAACAGCTATTGCAATGAGATGGCATGCTAATGAACGACCTAATGATGGGAATTTGAGGCATCCCGCTGATGGAGAAGCTTGGAAGGATTTTGATTCTCTACATCCTGACTTCTCCAAAGATCCACGTAATGTTAGGTTGGGTCTTTCAAGTGATGGTTTCAACCCATTTCGAACCATGAGCATTTCTCATAGCACATGGCCTGTCATGTTAATGAACAATAATTTATCACCATGGATTTGCATGAAGCCAGAATATATCATATTGTCAACGATCATTCCAGGTCCTTCATCTCCAGGAAATGATATAGATGTGTACTTACAACCACTTATTGCAGAATTGAAGGAACTATGGGAAACTGGGATAGAAACATATGATGCTGAGACAAAGCAAACATTTCAAATGCGTGCAGCCTTGTTGTGGACAATTAGTGATTTTCCAGCATTAGCTATGCTTTCAAGAGGAGCACCAAGGGGAGGTTGGCATGCCCCACTTGTAATTATGACACATGCTCTCTATATCTCAAACACAGTCATAAGATGTGTTATATGGGCCATCGAAGATTTTTGCCGCATGATCATCCTTTGCGGAAAGATAAGAAGACATTTGATAGTAAGGAGGAAC
>NW_017674678.1:0-3866 GCF_001879085.1 Nicotiana attenuata | reverse complement strand
ATTTTATAATGCATTACTTGCTCCAGGTTGCTGTTAGAAAGGCGTTGCCCAAGAGTGTTTCATTGGCCTTGACTAGGTTGGGTAATTTTTTTGGAGCCATATGTAGTAAGGTCATAAGGCGAAGAGATCTTGAAAAAATAAACTCCGAAATTGTTGAAATAAATTGTGAGCTTGAAAAGATTTTTCATCCAACATTTTTCGATATAATGTCACATTTGCCTATTCATTTGGTGAATGAAATTAAGCTTGGGGGTCCAGCTCATCTTCGTTGGATGTATCCCATTGAGAGGAACCTATGTAAATACAAGGCATTTGTTCGTAATCGATCTTTTCCAGAAGCATCAATAGCAGAGGGATTTTTGGCAGAAGAGTGTTTGATTTTTTGTTCAAGATACCTACATGACAGCGTGAAGACAAGATTCAGTAGATACCCAATTGTAGATGATGAGTGCCCTCAACATTTGTCATCTATATTCCCTGTTATAGGCCATCCAATTGGAAGTAAGAAGAAAAATACTTTTCTCATGGATCCACAGTTATCTTATGAAGCACATCGATATGCTCTATTCAATACTGGAGATGAACAAGTGGAAAAGTTTATCGAGTAAGATAAATTATATAACACATATTCTATACGTTATTTTTTTAATGATATAATTGATCTTGAAATATTCATGATTGCAGGGAACATAAGAATTTAATTGGTAATCGCAGTAGATCAAATGCATGGGAAAGGGAAAGAAATCATAGTCGGGAATTCAACAATTGGTTTGCTGAGAAAGTTAAAAATATTGATGTGCCCAATTATATAAGATGGCTAGCTAAAGGGCCTAATGCGATCGCCAAAAGATATACTGCATATTTTATTAATGGATACCGATTTCATACCATAGAACGGGATTCCCGATGCAAGACTCAAAATAATGGAGTGACTTTATCGGCAACAACCGATAGCTTTGCTAGCTCTAGGGACCAAAATCCCATCGATGGTGAGGTTATCTATTATGGAGCTATTCAGGATATCATTGAGATTGATTATTGGGGTTGTTTTAGTGTTGTACTATTTAGATGCGACTGGTTTCGTAATGAAATAGATGAATATGGGTTAACCCGTGTGTACTTTGAGAAATTATGTAGTACAGATGACCCTTTTGTGTTAGCATCACAAGTTTATCAAGTTTTTTATGTGGAGGATCCTGTTGAGAAAGATGTTTATTATGCAAGGAATAAAGTCCCTATTGATTTATATGATTTAGATGAAGAGAATTGCCCCAATATTGAAGACGCATTTTGGAGGGAACCTAATGATGACGTTGGTTCCTTAAGTGGATTAGTTGATGTTGAGTTTGGATGCTCAAGAAATGATGTACCCGTTGATGTCGTTGATATTCCATCTAATGCACAACATTCACATGATACAATTATAGAAACATCGAAAGAGGAGAATGAGTTTGATGATACTGATTGGGACTGGATGGAATCAGATGATTAAAGAAGAAACTTCTTATATTATTTTAAATATATTCTGTTTAGAGTGAGTAATAATATTTCTTATCAATATTTTATAATTACTCTTATTTATATAATTTTAATTATTTATATACCCATAGAGCATTTCATGACAGTAGCTTGAAGAAGTTTATCTTCACGTCCCTTTGTTCACTTTTAGTAGTTCCTAATCTTATGTGATAAAGGAAATGGTTAGTGTAAGTGATCCTGTAAAGAACTTACCCTAATGATCTGTCCTTGTTCAAACAATTTTATCTATTAAGCTAAGCCAATGTGTTATAATGGACCATATACTAACTCATGTACTAAGTGGACCTATTTGCATATTTGTGTGTTAATGTACTGTGAGTTGTTAGTTTAACTATTAAGGTGATCATGTCTTAGTGAGATGTGTGCCTGCTCTTAGCTCTATTGTGAAACCAACAGAACATGTGCTTAAACTCCCTCTGCATAATGCAGGTCTGTTAATATATCTAATCTGGTCCAGATTTGGTTTCAACGGCCAAAAGACATTGTTCGGAAGTTAGTATCAGGAGATTTAGACCTTCGCATCATTGTTGTCGACACAATCAGTGAATATTGGCGGGTACGAACTAAGTGTTTCGGCTTATTTGTCCATATGAAGCATGTCCTGTATTATTAATGATATAGCCTCCAGCATTGTCGATCGTGTGTGAGCATGTCATGTATTATTAATGATTCGTGTGTTCTCCAGCCATCTTGTGTTTTTCTCAGTAGTTGATACCTCCCTTGGGATGTGAAAACATTGGATAAAATTAGGATGTTACTCCACAGTATCTCCCCTGCTCCCATTTTTACTTGCCACTCATACCACTCATGTAGATACCATGTCAGCAGCTTGGGTGCAAAAGTGTTGCTGATGCCCATTTTGGTATTGCAATTGTGTAATCCCCAGAAATGTTGTGTTATAACCAATGATAGAAACCATTTTTGTGTTGTGGATATACCTGGGGGCATCAGTAAATCCCTACAAAAAGCTCCCATTGAAGCTACAGTAAAGGCTCTTATGATATTCTATAAGGTTGATTCCATCGTTTCCCAAAATTTCCTGCCAAAGTTAGTATCCAGTATATGTTGCAGTGTTTGTAGTCCTTACATTGTATGTTGCTGCATTTCCCAGCTCATGAAGTGTATTCTCTCATTATCAATGTAATGTTTTGCTATTTTGTCTTTGTTTGGCTCTCTGTGTGATTTGTAATAGTCAAAATATACCTTTAACTGAAAAATTCATGTTCTACCATGTTGCAGCAGTTGTGCACCTAGGTGAGATTGTCCATTTTGACAGTATTTGTGTGAGCGACTCTTTGATGGTTTGTGCCTTGCCCTCATGTGTCTCCCTTCATGTGACATTGAGTTGTTGATCTGGCTTTCAACCACCTCAAATGCTCCTGAATTTAAATGCCAATAGTATCTGCATATATCATAGAACAGCATAATACTCTTCCTTAATCCTATGCCTATGATTACCATTGTTAAATTGCTCTCCTCTTGGGGCAGATGGTCAAAATTGTTCTGAGAACTTCTCCTACTCCTGCTGTGTGTTGTTGTATTCATTGTTGGTTCTCAGAACTTCTTCCCTTTTCATCATATTTCCCAGATTAACCCAAAGGTCTTGTTGTTAATGCTTTGATAACTTATTTTTTATTTAATTTTTTGAATTTGACAGGAATTTGAATAGTCATGAATCAGGAAGGGCACTCAAGTAAAAACAAAAAAGCTAAAAATTGCATTGCAGCCGAATCACTTGCATCTTTGCTGAACCAAAAAGTTTCATCATTGAAAACAAAAAGAATTGTTCAATCTACAAGGACAAATGACAAGCATCATCTGAATTTAATTGAAAAACAACTTCCGCAATTAGGAGTTCAAGTGCAAGAACAATTGTTGCAACTGCCTCAGCCTTCTGCTTCTCCAACACAAAATGTACATGAACATGTGCAACAAAAGTCACTGAACTCTACCTCTCTTGCATCACAAGCAGTACGTGAACAATTGCAGCAACTGCCACTGGATTCCACCACTCGTACTTCACAAACGGTACAGGAACAATTTGAGGATTCTTCCAATCATGAAACAAACGAACAATCCGAGGAACAAGGCAAGAACATATAAATTTTATTTCGTTAAATTAGCAAACAATATGGACGTGATATATGGTGATTATTCTTACTTAATATTAATGCAGGTCCTTCTGACGAAAAAAGAAAAAGAGGAAAAACTTTGATGCCAAATGTTCATGGTAGGAAAGAGCGCAAGCTAATTGTGCTAAACAAGAACAATCAACCCATATGTCCTACTGGTGATGTTGTAGCAGAGTTGGGTAGCTTCTCGGTACA
>NW_017674677.1:77790-88794 GCF_001879085.1 Nicotiana attenuata | reverse complement strand
AGAGCCTTTCTAGTAGGTGGGTTTAGCCAAGTGAGCAGATTAGCAGTCGTGTGGTTGGCGAGGCTTCTACGAAGAATCTTATCGGGTATGTAGCGAAAGGATCGATCGTGCGAATGTGGTGGATGATTTAGAGTATAAGGAGGGGGTTTTACAGAGGGATCTCGAGAATTTTGGCGGTTGATTGTGCAAGGTTATGTCAATAGGAGATAAAGAGGCCGAGTGAGTTCCAGATTGGTGAAATTATGGCTTCAAGCTAAGTGGGATAGTCCCACCGCGTGATGGGGTTGCAGAGTTGATTACTTGCAAGGTTTCTGGTTATTAGCATATTGATGGGATATTCTAGCTACGGGAAAAGAACATAAGAGGTGAATTGAGCAAAGGGATTGTTGAAGGTGTGCCATGGTTGGCCTTGTTGGCTCATGTTCAGATCTGAGAAAGGATTCAGGGTTTATGCCTCGTATAAGTGTGGGTTTCAAGGGAAGTGATTCCACCAGGTACATCACCAATGGGGCACTCATGTGCTAGAAAATTTTTGGAATTGGTTATATTCGAGGCCGAGTCAGAGCGGGTGGCTCTCAGCAGCGATCCTAGTGAAATTCAGAAGATGAAGTATGATACTTAATGATTTCGAGCCTATAGGTGCAGTTGAGAATCAAGCTTTTGCAGCAGCTTACGAATGGAGACTCGTAACGGTCTGTGATATTTTGGCTTGCGGTGTAGCAGTTGAGAGATATGGGTCAGTTCATGGGATTTGAGACAGCATGGTCTCGTGATTCCAGGTCACTCGAGATGAGTGCAGGTGGGAAATGCTATGTGTTGGATGGAATTAGTATTATTTCTAAGGCAATCAAGGATAAATTAGAAGAAGATAGATTGGTTAGCCATAATTTAGTTGGTATATTGGCGGTAGAGGTCAGCTCTTTTAGCATGATTAAGTTATGCAAGTGATCTGTGGCGGTGCGTATGAGGCTTGTCAGCCGCCGTAAATGATATTATTTTGAAGCATTCTACCGTTATGGCTTGTTATGTGGAGGCAGATTCCGGAAGGGCTGTGGTGGCTTAGACCACTACTTAGATGTTTGCATATTCTACGGTTATGGGAATTTACCTGTGTGTTGCTATGATTTTCCTGAAGTGAGTTAAGTGAAAAGTTCTTATATGATGAAGTGTTAGAATATTAATGTTAAAATCGTGTTCTATCGTATGCCGGCACATTGGGTGCAGTGAGTAGAATGGAAATTCGAAGTGAGGATCAAAGTTGCAGCTTGGTGCTGGTAAGGATATCACGAGCTCGGATGAGTAGGAACGGAACTTCGGTGCTTAAAGTAAGTCGGCAATGTCTTCAGCGTCACCTGAGATTGGTGTTTTGTAAAGAGGGCTTGGATCATGGTTAATGATTCTTGATCGCTTTTCAACGTTAGTGCGGTCGGTGGGTTGGAGGTAAGACCCAGTAAATTGTTATGGTAGATTGTGGGTGAGTGTCCCACAGGAAGGTTTCATAAATGTGGCACGTAGTCACTTGATTGATTTAAGATCTAGATCAAGTATGAGGATTGTGGTAATATCATTAATTTGAGAATTTATGCCTGGAGGCCACTTTGTTTATTGGGTTATGGACTGTGGAGGTTCGCTCCGGTTATGATGGTTGTCCTTGTGTGTGATGAGAAGAGGAAAAATTAGTATGGGCCTTTGAAGGGTTATTGGCTTAGTTTGATATGATCAAGATGGACTTGAGGTCGGCGGATGGGTGTAAATGTGAATTTGGGCCCTATGTCAGGCCAGTTGTGTTCATTTTGGTAATGCGCTCCTTATGTAGGAGTAGTCAAGGTGTTATTTCATTGGCATATATATTTCATGAAGTGATGCGTTGCGTCGTGCGAGTTGTGAGACGGCCTGAGAAATTGCTTATGTGATGAGGATCCGTGTAGAAATGATGTATTATGAGCAAGATGGCTCTTGAGATCCAGTTTGTATATCACACCCTAGTTGTGCTTGAGTTTTGTAGCTTATGACGCTATATGTTTCCTCAGGGATGGTATTATGCACTTAGCATGCTTATGACCGATATTCGGTATGTTGTTATAATGAGCAAATTTCGCTCGGTGGGCAATCTCCTTATGCGAGATTTATGATATTTGAATCGGGTGGTACACCGCAGCAGGGTGATGTTGAGCACAGTTTCCTATATTTGTTTGATGTGCTTCATTTCCTGTTTTCTGAGGGAAGCTCATATTAGCCGTGAGCCCGCGTCGCATGTATGATTCGCGAGCGGGGTGTCGGTGTAGTATGTTACCGCGTCGCATGTATGATTCGCGAGCGGGGTAATTGGATTTCCTTCCAGAATTCGTTTCCTTTGGTATCGCATTCGAATTGGTAGCCTATCGGCACATTGTGGCATCAAACGAGACTTTTGGTTATGTCGGGATGGCTCGTTGACTGAGCAGTTCGTATTAGGTGAGACGAGATTGTTGGATTTAGGATCACTGCAATCTGATTACGTGAAATATGTTAAGGAGTAAAGATCGCTAGTTGGTTCAGAATATGGTAACGTTTCCTGTCAGAAGTATAGACTCAATGATTGGTTGGCTCGGCAGTTGATTATGAATTTCTTCACATCTCTTCCGTTGTGACGGTATTGCAGGAGTTGGAGTAAGACCGGTGAATGTCATGGGATGCAATGGGAGCATCACATTGTGGAATTTCAACTAAGTTGAACAGAAAATGTTATCGTGGTCCGGTAAGTAAAGAAAAGGTATGAATTCAGCAAAGTTATACAGTCATGTTTGGGTACAGCATGTAGTGCTTGATATGGTGATCGTATGTTGGAAATAGGTCAGGCATAGAATTCCGGAAGTTGGAATTTGGCTCTAAGTCTATTTGCCTTAATAAAAGGGAATATCTTCAGAATTGATCGAGCTGATGTGCTCAACAGAGTTATGGTAGCACGGGAAGGTGCATGAGGTGTTAAACAGTGATTTCAGACTACTCCAATATAGTTCTCAACACGTTCGAGGACGAACGTTTGTTTAAGTGGGAGAGAATATAACGACCCGACCGGTCGTTTTGAGTTCTAGCGCTCCGTTCAGTAGCCTGAGGCCATGAGCAGCTTCATTTCAGTTATTATGACTTGTACGCATGATCGGAATTAAGTTCCGGGAAGTTCAGAGTCCATTTGAGAAGAGAATTCTCATTTCAGAAGCTGAAAGTTGAAAGAATGAACTAGGATCGAATTTTTGAGTAAACGACCTCGGAATCGGGATCTGAAGGTTCCAATTCGTATGATGATTTCGGACTTGGGCGTATGCCCGGTTTGGGTTTTGGATAACCCGGGAGTGTTTTGGCGCCCATTGTGGAAGTTAGCATTTTAGAAGATTTCATAAGTTTGGCTTGAAGTGCATTTCAGTGTTATCGATGCCCGTTTGGGATTCCGAGACTGTGAATAGCTCCGTATGGTGATTCTGGAGTTGGGGGCGCGATCGGAAGTGAATTAGGAGTCCGTAGGTCATTTTGGGAGCCATTTGGCTAAAGCATAGAAATTGAAGGTTTTTGGAAGTTGGACCGGGAGTGGACTTTTTTGATATCAAGGGTCGGAATCCCATCCGGAAGTAGCAGTAGCCGTAATGTCAATATGACTTGTGTACAAAATGAGTCAACTCGAGAGACAAGTGATTATAGGATTAAGCATCGAAAGTAAAAATTGGATGTCCTAAAGTCATAAAGCTTGATTTGGGTTGATTCATGAGTTTAGCGTTTGTTTGGTATGATTTAGCCTCGAGCAAGTCCGTTAAACTGTTTTCGGATTTTGGTAGGTTTGGTGAGTCTCGGGCCCGGTGAATTCCGGCGTGGTTAACGTAGGATCAAAAATAAGAATTTGGCAAGAGTGAGGTCCTGCTGGTGCTGGTATTTCCGCTTCTGGCGGAAATGGGACCGCAAGAACGTCCCGTAGAACGAGGGATGGACCGGCAGAAGCGTCTGAGATAATGGGAGTTTGGACGTATGATGCGGTCATTTTGACCAAGAATCGGGACCCGCACCTGCGGGGGATGGAGCGCAGAAACAGAAAGGTGGAGGCCTGCTGAGGACCGCAATGTGTGATTGGCCGCCATCAGCGGACCGCAAAGCGTCTGGACCGCAGTATGCGGAAAGACTGGGCAAATTTTTGTTTTAAAAATTCGATTTTTGGCCAATCTATCATCATATTTTCTTGGCTTTGGGGCGATTTCTTGGAAGGATTTTAGAGATGGATTCCATCACCGATGGCAAGGTAAAAGTTGACCCCCAACCTATTTTGAAAGTTAAATACATCAATTATGTATGGATTTTGAGCATGAAATTGTACAAAAAAAACTTGGGTTTGAGGGAAGACCTAAAGATAATTAGTGTTCTTGAATTAATGATCACAAATTTGACAGCAGGAAGTAAGGAGTGAAATTATATATTTGAGCTAGTGAAGCCATGGTAATCTTTAACTTCGAAAAAATTTTGGTTCGGGCACGTGCCCGAGGGGCGTTTGGTTCAACTTTTCGATCGGCAGTTTAGGAAATTGCTATGAAATTAGTTGTTAATGAATATTTAGGCATTATATTAATGAATTGTAAACCATTGGCTAGTTTTTGACTTGTTGCGTTGGTTCAAAAGCTTCGGAAGAATGTAGTATGCCGGTCATGGTCTGGAGCGAGGGTGAGTTCTCCTTTCTAACCTGTGAGAGGAATTTCCCCTTTGGTGAGTTAATTGTTATTGCTCCTATTTGTGGGGGCTACGTACGCACGAAGTGACGAGAGTCCGTGCGTAGCTACTATTATGCAATTGTCCGGTAGTCTAGGACCCAAAAGCATTTACTTGGGATATTTTGCAATTCTTATTGACAATGAATTGTTAAAATCAAATTGAACTAGTAAAATGAATTTCAAAAAGGATTAGACTTCACTTTCTTAAATTGTTAAAGAGGATTTGGTTTTTATTTATAAGGTTTCCCCGAAATCTTATTGACTGTTTGAGCATGTATTCTTGGTTTACCTGCGGGCATGGATGATTCGCCAGCAAGGTATTTGTTTACTTTATGTTGACCGCGTCGCATGGATGATTCGCGAGCGGGAAATAGATGCATCTATTGGTTCGGCGTTCGACCCTCGCGTGCACAGTTTAATTTTGTTGGATCGGGCCGTCGCCTCGGCATGATATGCGCATGTTTATATTGCTTACTTGAAATACTTGATGTTGATATTGCCTTTCGGCCTGACATAAATTGCTGAAGATAAATGGAAAGAAATCCTGAAAATCCTTTGTTATTTGTTAAAGGTGTTTACCTGTTTTACAGCTTTGTGAACTAGAGCATGCTATATAAATCCATGACTTCCTCACACTTTAGTATATTATTACTGGACCATTAGTAAGTGTCAAAGTTGGCCATCTTGTCTCTACTTCTTCGAGATTAGGCGGGATACTCATTGGGTACACGTTATTTTCGTACTCATACTACACTTCTGTGCATTTTTGTTGCACAGGTATATGTTACCTTAGCGGCCTACTGGGCATAGCAGCATGGATGATTCGGGGACTAGGTGAGTTGCAGTATGCGAGGCGGCCCGCAGCTCGTAAAGTCCCTTCTAGTAAATTGTATTTTCTTTCCGTCCATTGTATCCCGGACGGATGTTGTGTTGTATTTTATATCCTTATCAGCAGACGCTCATGCACTAGTGACACCGAGTTCTAGGATGGTTTCCGAAAGATGTGTACTAATTATTTATTGCTTAACTTGAATTGAAATAGCGATTTCTGTTTATTCATGAAAAATGAAAGGAAAATCCTAGATTTTTTTTAGGTATTAAAAGAGAATTTAATCGATAATTTAGTTGGCTTTCCTGACAAAGGTGTCCGGCGCCATCACGACCCGTAGTGGATTTTGGGTCACACTCTATTAATATTTTGTATAGAGTTAATCACTTGAAATACCATACAAGTCCAGAAACTCAAGAGAAGAAATTTAGATGACTTGTAAATTTTATAAATTCTATTATTAGTTGACTTTAAATTTCTAAGTATTAGGTAAAGTTCTACAAACTACTACAACGTAACTTTATTCTGATTGAATTTTTTTTAGAGAACTAATTTACTATTTTAACGTAAAATATAAATGCATTCCCACAAGATATTCTGAATGAGGTATTTCCCACAAAATTTTGACTTTTGTTCTTTAAATCTTGAAGCATATACAATATTGATGAAGAACCGTTAATTTTAGCATATTAAACATTTTTTGTTGTCTCTGACAAATAAAAGCAGCACGGCTTTGCCCATTGGAATAAACTTTAAAAATTCAAAATAAGAAAAGACATTTTTAAATCCAAAATAATTTATTTAGTTACCTACACAGCTATAAATTTTCTTAATTATTACTCAGAAGTACATTTCAGTTTAATTATTGTTCAGTTTCATTTTTCATATTTCAATTCCTTTAAAATTATAAAACCTTCAAATTCAGGTGTGATGTACATCATATTTACGTTCTCAAGAACTTTACTGATATGAAAGTTTTTCCAAAATCAATTCCAATTAAGGTCAATGATTAGTATACATAAGGGTGGACATGATCTAAACTTTTATTTGAGTCAAATGTGACTCATTTTTGAGAATATCTACAATTCAGTACTTAAGTTTGTAAGTGACAATATTATATTTTTTTAAGCTTGAAATCACTCTATGAAACAAAGATAATATTATTCAAGTTTACTTATATCATATTCACGTTTTCAAGAATTTAATTGATATGAAGTTTCCCTAAAATCTATTACTAATGAATATACACAAGCTGGAGATCTAAACTTGTATTTGAGTCACATTTGGCTTATTTTTTATAATATTTACATATCAATTTTAACACAATTTTCAAGTGACGATATTATTGCTTACACTATTCAAGTATTAATTACCTATCAAAACAAAGATAGTATTATTTAAGAAACAATATAAAAATTCAGAGAAGAAAATACACATACTTCATGCACCACTTACATATGAAAATATTCTGCAAACAGCTTTGTTTACTCTTAAGAGTTGAATTACTCTCCGATGAAAACTCGCCAGGAATATATATTGCATCCATTTTTGTAGTTCTGTTAAATACATGTCACCATCCAAAACCCACTAAGGGTCGTAATGGCGCCGGACACCATTGTCAGGCAAGCCAACAACCAATAACTAGAAACTTGTTTTAAACTTAAGGGAATCGTTCCATTAATACATTTAGACAACAAGTAATGGAATTCATTGACATAAGAATAATGTCTTTAACCAAGTAGATATTTAACAGTCCTACAACCATCCCAGAACCCAGTGTCACAAGTGCATGAGCATCTACTGATAAGGAAATAAAATACAACATCCGTCCGAAATACAGTGGACAGGAAATAAATACAATGTACTGAAAAGGGCTATACTAGCTGCGGACCGCCTCGAATAATGCAACTCACCTAGCCCCCAAATCATCCGTGCTACTACGCCCAGTAGGCCACAAGAGTTACATATACCTGTGCAACAAAAATGCACAGAAGTGTAGTATGAGTACGAAAACAACGTGTACTTAATGAGTATCCCGCCTAACCTCGAAGAAGTAGAGACGAGATGGTCGACTTCGACACTTACTAATGGTCCAATAGTGAGGTCAGTAATACACTAAATTATGGATTTCTATAAGCATGATTTTTATCCAAATAGGAGGAAACAAATAAACAATTAATTCTTTTATAGAAAATTTTCAAAATTCCTTTTCCGTAATTATCCAAATAATTTCAAGCCATGAAGAGGCAATAATAACTTAATTAAGTTCAAGACAGCAATACAAGCATGCGCATACCATGCCGAGGCGACGGCCCGATCCAACAGAAATGTAAACTGTGCACTTGCCGAGGGTCGACGGCGCGCCTATAAATGCATCTATTTAATTTGCCGAGGCGTTCAGCCCGTTCCAAAATAAACACATAGAGACACTCATTCGAGGAGCCAACATGGAGCAATTATTCAAAGAAAAGCCAATTATCTTTTAACAATTTAAGAAAATGAGGTTTACATCTTGTTAGGAATTCATTTACTATTTTGAGGTGGTTTAAGCATTTCAACTATTCATAAGATTACAGATATTCAAAGTATAGCATGCTTTTGGGTCCTAGACTACCCGGACAATAACATAATAGTAGCTACGCACGGACTCTCGTCACCTCGTACGTACGTAGCCCCCACAAATAGGAGCAAATATCTAATTAATTCACCTATGGGGACATTTTCCTCTCACAAGGTTAGAAAGGAGACTCACCTCGCTCCGAAGATCCATAACCGACATTCCACGCCCTTCCGAAGACTCCAATTGATGCATCACGGTCCAAAACTAGCCAACGGTTACGCAAATCCATTAATATATGCTCAATTGTTCATTACAATCTAATTTATAGCAATTCCTAACTCCGATCGAAAAGTTGACCAAAACGCCCTCGGGCCCACGTGCCCGGAATCCGAAATTTTTTGAAGATAAAGATTACCCATGACCTTAGGAACTCAAATATATAATTTTCACTAAATTCCATACTCAATATCGTGGCTAAATTCCAAGTGTACTAATTTTCTAGGTTTTCCACCAAAACCTCAAATTTATACTAATTTAAATGCTCAAATCCATACATAGTTGATGTATTTAACTCAAAATAGGTGGGGATAACTTACCTTAACGTTGATGATGGAAATCCTCTCTTGAAGCTCCCCAAAAATCGCTCAAGCCGTGAAAAATATGAAAGAAATGGCCAAATCCCGATTTTAAAACAACCTTCTGCCTCCAGCTATTTCCGCACCTGCGGTCCCTTGACCATTACTGCGGTTCCGCAGGTGCGATCAAATTACCGCTTCTGCGGTCCTCCCTAGGCCGCCCTGCTTCGCTTCTGCGACATGCCTTCCGCAGATGCGGTCCCGCTTCTGCGGAACTTTGACCGCATCTGCGGTCCTCTCCAAGATGCCCTCTTCCGCTTCTGTGCTCACTTCTCCGCAGATGCGGTCCCGTTTTTGCGGAACCTTGACCGCATCTGTGGTCCTCAAGCCTTTGACCAAAATACGCTTCTGCGGCTCCCTTTCCGCTTCTGCGGGGCCACTTCTGCGGTTAACCCACCGCAGAAGCGAAAATACCAGCAACCAGATCCTTCAGCTGACCAAAAATCCCAATTTCGATCCGTTAACCATCCGAAATCCACTCGTGGCCCCCGGGACCCCAAACAATCATACCAACCAGTCCCAAAACACATTTCGGACTTGCTAGAGGCCTCAAATCACATTAAACCACACAAAAATCAGGATTTACACCCCGATTCAAGCTTCATAAACTTTAGAACATCCAACTTCTACTTTCGATGCTTAAACCTATCAAATCAAGTCCGTTGATCTCATATTTTGCACACAAGTCATATTCAACATTATCGACCTACTGCAACTTCCGGAATCGGATTCCGACTCCGTTATCAAAAAGTCCACTTCCGGTCAAACTTCTCAAAAACCTTCAAATTTCTATCTTTAGCCAAATGGCTCCAAAATGACCTACGGACCTCCGAATTCACTTTTGATCGCACCCAACTCCAGAATCACCATACGGAGCTATTCCTGGATTCGAAATCCCAAGCGGACATCGATAACACTGAAATGCACTTCAATCCAAACTTAAGAAATTTCTTCAAAAATGCTAACTTCCACAATAGGCGCCAAAACGCTCCCGGGTTATCCAAAACCCGAACCGGGGACTACGCCCCAAAGTCCGAAATCATCCTACGAACCTGCTGGAACCTTCAGATCCCGATTCCGAGTTCGTTTACTCAAAATTCCAATCCTAGTTCATTCTTTCAACTTTAAGCTTCCGAAATGAGAATTCTCTTTCCAAATCAACTCTGGACTTCCCAAAATTCAATTCCGATCACGCACACAAGTCACAATACGTGAAATGAAGCTGCTCACAGCCTCAGGCTGCTTAACGGGGCGCTAGAGCTCAAAACGACTGGTCGGGTCGTTACATTATCTCCCACTTAAACATATGTTCGTCCTCGAACGTGCTGAGAACTACACTGAAGTGGTCTGAAATCACTGTTTAACACCTCATGCACCTTCCCGTGTTACCACAACTCAGTTGAGCGCATTTGCTCGATCAATTTTGAAGATATTTCCTTTTATTCAAGCAGATAGGCCATAGAGCCTAATTCCAACATATGGAATTCTCTGTCAGGCCTGTTTCCAACATACGAACACCGTATCCATCACCACACGCTGTACCCAAACATGACTGCATAACTTTGCTGAATTCACACCTTGCATCATTTTACTCACCGGACCACAATAACATTTTCTGATCAACTTAGTCGAAATTCCACGAATCTGATGCCCCCATTGCACCCCATGACATACACAGGTCTTACTCTAACTCTTACAATACCGCCACAACGGAAGAGATGTGCAGAAATTCATAATCAACTGCCAAGTCAACCAATCATTGAGTCTATACTTCTGATAAGAAACATTACCATATTCTGAACCAAATAACGATCTTTGCTCCTTAATATATTTCACGTAATCAGATTGCACTGATCCTAAATCCAACAATCTCGTCTCACCCAGTACGAACTGCTCAGGCAATAAGCCACCCCAACATGACCAAAAGTCCCACATGATGCTACAATGTGCCAATAGGCTACCAATTCGATCGCGATACAAAAGGAAAAATGAACTCTGGAAGGAATTACCTAACTCACACACTAATACGGACTTTCCTTAGAAAATAGGAAGCAAGACATACAAAAATAGCAGATAGAAAACTATACTCAACACCACACTATTGCGGCGCGCAACCCGATCCAAATAACGTACCCATGGCAGCATGCCACCCGATCCACACGTAGGTCTTACATAATGAGATGCACATCGAGCTAAATTTGCTCATTACAATAAAATACCGAATTTCGGTCATAAGCACGCTAAGTGCATAAT
>NW_017674677.1:59179-73068 GCF_001879085.1 Nicotiana attenuata | reverse complement strand
CCTTGTTTTCCAGGTGGGCGCCTGATCCTTTGTTTTCTTTTTCTTTTTGTTTTATTTTTATTTATATTTTCTTATTTTTTATTGAATACCAAATTCAAAAATAAAAACCCACATTATGCAAACAATTAACACAAAATTACAACATAATGAAAGAAAATATTTTGTTTGAATTTATGGGAGTAGTTCATGTAGGGCAAAAATCACGTGCTCACAGCTGCCCCTCTTTGCTCGGGAACACGAAGAGTTCTCGGGCAAAGATAAGTGAGCGGATACGAGCGATTTTTGCCCGTTCGACTACTCCGTGCGAAGCATTTTTGAAAACCGTTTGACCGAACCTTGCTTCAAAGGTTGCCTACATATCCTTGGCTAATAAGGAATCAGGTCAGTGTAGTTCGGAAAGATTTGGTAGCTGGGACTACCAGGAGCTGTGATTTCATTGCTGTTGTTGCTGCTGCTGCTGCTCGCTGACCTCCTTATTACACCGTGTAAAAATAAAAAGAAGCTAGCCTAAGCTATGATCTATGAATCACAAGAATAGTCCTATCTATGTCTTCTAACTTGCTCTTTGTGTTGCCTTGAACTTGTAGTCTTCCACTGGAATTCTTGCGTTGTTGCCTTGCACTGTGATTGGAGATGTTTCGCCACTCGTCCGCGTGATGCTTGACAGCTGAGATTTGAAATATATGCCTCCATTCTCCAGGCGGGCTCCTGATTGTTGATGTTTGAAAAGTATTCCCTTGTTCTCCAGGTGGGCTCCTGATTGTTGAACTTGAAAAGTATTCCCTTGTTCTCCAGGCGGGCTCCTGACTGCAATGTTCGAAGAGTATCCCCTTGTTCTCCAGGCGGGCTCCTGACTTCGACAAAACCGACAAACAAAGAAAATTTCTGCCGCTGCTGAAGCTTGAAGAGTATTCCCCTGTTCTCCAGGTGGGCTCCTGATTGCTGAACTTGAGAAGTATTCCCTTGTTCTCCAGGTGGGCTCCTGATTGCTAAACTTGAAAAGTATTCCCTTGTTCTCCAGGTGGGCTCCTGACTGCAACAAAATAAACAACAAAGAAAATTTTCTGCCCCAGTTTGGTAACTGGGTACAGCATGTTATCAAATATTAAAAATTAAAGCTAAAATTGGAATTGTACTTCCCTTGTTCTCCAGGTGGGCTCCTGATTGCTGAACTTGAAAAGTATTCCCTTGTTCTCCAGGTGGGCTCCTGACTGCAACAAATAAAGAAAACAAAGAACATTTCCTGCCCCAGTTTGGTGGCTGGGCACATATGTGAGTGTTAAATTGAATTATTCTACCAACTATTATAAGAATGTGAAAGCTAAGTCCTATTATCCAGGGAGGTCCTGATTACGAACCTAAGTTATATCTTCTAAAGGTATTACTCCCACTACATTTGTTGTCTAAAAGGTCTTAAACTACTTCCCGTTATCCAGGCGGGTCCTGACAATTTCTAGTTAAAAAAAAATAGTTTTAATCTAAGCAGCCCTTGTTATCTATATCTTGTTATCTAAGCAGGCCTTAAAACTACGTCCCATTATTCAGGAGGGTCCTGAAAATCAAAATTCAAGTCTCATCTTAAGTGTGCCAATTCTACGGTTGAATTATACTATCCTACAACAGTATCTTGTTACCTAAAGGAGATCTTAAAATTGTGTCCCATTAGGCTTTACTCTGTCCTGCTTTCCTGGACTTGCCTTGAATACCCTCGACTTCCTGACCGAATTTCAACCCCTTGACTCTGATGACCCAAGTGTTCTATCCCATATTGTTGTTTTTGTGTTTCTGACCCCTCTTTTGAAACTTCGCTTCTTCCCCACAATTATCCGATTAATCCACCGATGAAACTTCCAGTGGTCCTTTATGACTTACTTTGCTTTTGACATCTTTGATATATTCTGGCCCTGTCTGTACAACTAGGAAGCTGGTAGTTAGCCTTGACATTCCTTCCTTTTGTTTCAAACAGAACTGACACTGAAACATCTTAAAGATAGACCTCGAAAGAATGAAATGCAACGACCTCGAGGGTTAAGGATAAAGAGAATCCGAGAACGGATGATTTGTAATGAAGAAAGAAGAGAATAAGACTTATCTGAGTGGAACTGCTGGTACCATTGAGCATGCCATGCATTTTGGATTAACCAGCCCAGTCTGTCTAACCAATAAACTTTCGATTGCCACATTTGTTGTTCCGCACTTTCACAACCTGATTTTCACCCAGACCCAAACCTTGCTCGTTCTGCAATGTCTTGAGCAGCTTTTGACCACAGACTTTTCTCATTTGCCTGTCTGAAAAACTCACCTTCGCCTTACGGTGCCCGTGAGGGTTTTCACCAATAAGACTCTCTCATTTTTGATTTCTCTCAACTCACTTCACCTTACGGTGCCCGTGAGGGTTTTCACCAATAAGACTCTCTCATTTTTTATTTCTCTCGACTCGCTTTGCCTTACGGTGCCCGTGAGGGTTTTCACCAATAAGACTCTCTCATTTTTATCACTTTCCTCTTGCACCGGAATGTTACCCCTGTCGTGAATCACTCTTACTTGCTCGTATTGGCACTTCCTGAAGATTGATCAAAAGGTCTTTCTTTGGACCGTAATGAAGGCTTTTGGATAGGGTTAGAAAGAAAGGGTATCAAAGGCTCTAAAACAATTCGACGTGGGTTCGAAACTACAACTTTCGGAATCAAATTTCTTGCACAACCACAACTGCTGCCCCAGTTTCCTTCGTAGGGACTTTTGGGATTTGTTTTGGTGTGACTGAACCTCAGAGAGAGGCTGCCTACGTACCCTTTCGGGATCAAGTCAAACGTAGTTCAGGTCATATAAATTACCTTGTTGTGCAATTTTTCTTTTCTTCCATTTTCTCTTCTTTCTTTTCTTTCTTTTCTTTTCTTCATTTTCTTTTCTCTTTTCTTTTTCTCTTTTTTCCATTTTTCTTTTGCCTTCTTTTCTCTTTCCCCCCCTTTTTTCTCTTCTTTTCCTTTTCTTTTCTTTTGGACTGTGTTTCTTGTTTCTTCACTGATTTTCCTTGCTCGAGCTCCCGAGTTGTTACTGATTCCGAAAGAGGGGTACGAAAGAAAATAAATGAGGCTCAAAAGGGATAACAAATGATAAAGTGTTTGGATAGCAGAACAAAATGCCTTCGTCATTTCAATCTCAAAAATATGCCAAATACGATAAAGTACAATTAAACCAAGAAATCATACATAGTATCGCTTGACTGCATCAGAGTTAATAGCCATTTCTACACATTTTCCTTCCACATCTGTCAAATATAATGCGCCGTTGGACAAAACTCTGGTTACAACAAATGGTCCCAGCCAGTTCGGGGCGAACTTTCCTTTTGCCTCAGCCCAATGAGGCAAGATACGCCTCAACACCAATTGCCCTACTTCAAACTTCCGCGGACGCACTTTCTTGTTATATGCTCTTGCCATTCTCTGTTGGTACAACTGACCGTGACATACTGCTGCCAATCTCTTTTCATCAATTAAACTTAGTTGTTCCAAGCGGGTTTTAATCCATTCAACATCATCAATTTCCGCCTCGGCGATAATCCGAAGGGACGGGATTTCATCCTCTGCGGGTATTACTGCCTCGGTGCCATACACCAGTGAATAAGGAGTCGCCCCTACTGAAGTGCAAACACTAGTGCGATAGCCTAAGAGGGCGAAAGGTAACTTCTCATGCCATTGCCTGGACCCTTCTACCATTTTCCGAAGTATTATCTTGATGTTCTTGTTAGCTGCTTCGACCGCTCCATTCGCCTTAGAACGATATGGGGTGGAATTGCGGTGCGTGATCTTAAACTGCTGACATGTCTCTTCCATCAAATGACTGTTGAGATTGGCCCCATTGTCCGTGATGATTACCTTCGGGATCCCAAACCGACAGATGATATTCGAATGCACAAAATCGACCATTGCCTTCTTGGTCACAGACTTGAAAGTTTTCGCCTCCACCCACTTAGTGAAATAATCAATAGCTACCAGAATGAACCTGTGCCCATTTGACGCCGCTGGCTCGATCAGCCCAATGACATCCATTCCCCAAGCAACGAACGGCCATGGTGTCGACATTGTATGCAATTCATATGGTGGAGAATGAATCAAATCTCCATGTACCTGACATTATGACACTTGCGCACGAAACTGATGCAATCCCATTCCATAGTAAGCCAATAATAACCCGCTCGGAGAATCTTTTTTGCCATTACATATCCACTCATATGAGGTCCGCAAACTCCCGCATGCACCTCAGTCATGATAACCATAGCCTGTTTAGCATCCATGCATCTCAATAATCCGAGATCTGGAGTTCTCTTGTACAACACCCCTCCACTGAAGAAAAAGCCGCTTGCCAGGCATCGAATTGCTCTCTTTTGATCCCCTGTAGGCTGTGCTGGTTATACTCCCATCCTGAGGTATTCTTTGATATCATGGAACCACGGCTCACCATCAAGCTCTTCTTCCACCACGTTACAATAGGCATGCTGATCTCGGACCTGAATCTGTAACGGGTCCATATAAGCCTTATCTGGATGATACAACATTGACGCCAAAGTAGCCAAAGCGTTGGCAACCTCATTGTGAATCCTTGGAATATGCCTGAAATCTATTGATTGAAACTGTTGACAAAGTTTATGCAAACACTGCCGGTACGGTATGAGCTTCAAATCTCGTGTCTCCCATTCACCCTGAATCTGGTGTACCAGAAGATCCGAGTCACCCATGACCAAGATTTCCTGGACACCCATGTCTATAGCCAATCTCAAACCCAAGATACACGCCTCATATTCAGCCATGTTATTGGTGCAATAGAAATGAAATTGAGCCGTAACAGGGTAGTGTTGCCCTGTCTCGGAAATCAGTACTGCTCCTATCCCGACACCCTTGGCGTTGGCAGCCCCATCAAAGAACAGTTTCCATCCTGGCTTCTCGACTTGTTCTAATTCTTCAACATGCATTATCTCCTCATCGGGGAAGTATGTTTTCAAAGGTTCATATTCATCATCAACTGGATTCTCGGCCAAATAATCAGCCAGCGTTTGTGCTTTCATTGCAGTCCGGGTCACGTAGACAATATCAAACTCCGTAAGCATGATTTGCCACTTCGCCAACCTCCCTGTGGGCATGGGCTTCTGAAAAATGTACTTCAACGGGTCCAACCGAGAGATGAGATAGGTGGTATATGCTGACAAGTAATGTTTCAACTTCTGCGCTACCCAGGTTAAGGCACAACAGGTCCTCTCAAGTTGAGTGTACTTCACCTCATACGATGTGAACTTCTTGTTGAGGTAGTAAATCGCCTGCTCTTTCCTTCCTGTGACGTCATGCTGCCCCAGTACACAACCAAAAGAATTATCCAAAACTGTCAGATAAAGGATCAAGGGTCTTCCCGACTCTGGCGGGACCAACACAGGTGGACTAGCCAAATACTCCTTAATCTTGTCAAATGCTGCTTGACATTCATCCGTCCATCTGACTGCAACATCTTTCTTTAGCAGCTTAAAGATGGGCTCGCAAGTCGTTGTGAGCTGTGCAATGAACCTGCTGATATAATTCAACCTGCCAAGCAAACTCATCACCTCTTTCTTGTTCCTTGGCGGCGGTAGCTCCTGAATGGCTTTGATCTTGGACGGGTCTAACTCAATACCGCGCCGACTTACCACAAACCCGAACAACTTCCCAGATGGGACTCCAAACGCACACTTCGCTGGATTAAGTTTGAGGTTGTACCTGCGGAGTCCCTGGAAGAATTTCCTGAAGTCCTTGACATGGTCACATTGTCTCCTCGACTTTATGATCACGTCGTCTACATAGACCTCAATTTCCCGATGTATCATGTCATGGAACATGGTGGTCATCGCCCTCATATACGTTGCCCCGGCGTTCTTCAACCCAAATGGCATGACCCTATAATAATACGTTCCCCAAGGCGTGATGAATGCCGTCTTTTCTGCATCCTCCTCATCCATCAAAATCTGGTGATAGCCCGCATAACAATCCACGAAGGAAAATCTCATGTTTGGCACAATTGTCAATCAATATATGGATGTTTGGTAGTGGGAAGTTGTCTTTTGGACTCGCCTTATTGAGATCACGATAATCTACGCACACTCTGGTCTTTCCATCCTTCTTTGGCACAGGCACAACATTGGCTAACCAGGTGGGGTACCGCGTGACCCGGATGACCTTCGCCTCAAACTGCTTGGTGACCTCTTCTTTGATTTTCACACTAATGTCTGTTTTAAATTTCCTTAGCTTCTGCTTGACAGGAGGGCAGGCTGGGTCGGTGGGCAATTTGTGGACCACCAAATCAGTGCTCAAACCCGGCATGTCGTCATATGACCACGCAAAAACATCTTTGTACTCAAATAATGCTTTAATTATCTCTTCTCTGAGCTGAGGTTCCAAGTGGACACTTATTTTTGTTTCCCGCACATTCTCCTGATCCCCTAAATTGATTGCCTCTGTGTCATTCAGATTAGGTTTGGGTTTTTCTTCAAAATAGCTTAATTCTTTACAGATTTCCTCAAAAGCCTCCTCATCATAATATTCTATTTCGTCATCACACTCAATTTCTTGTATTATTATGTCGGAGTTAGATTGGCATTTAAGACTGGGCTGAAGACTCCTCATGCATGACATATCACTGAAACCAGCGTAAAAGGGACTGTACAAGAAGGAAAAGAAAGACAAAATAAAAACTATCAGGAATGAAAAAGGAGGAAAATTGCATTTCATTAATATTTAAGATAACAAGGTTTAACTCATCCAAATGGACGGAACATAGCATCCGAGTTACAACCTTGGAAATAATCTAGATTAAAATGAAAAGAAATCAAAACTAACTACCAAGACTCCCTCCGGGTAGGAAGGGAAGTTGCTTCCCAATTGTTAAGCTTTGCCTGGGGCCCCACGAACTGAACATTTGCCTTGCTCGGACCTTCTCCAGCCTCCAACACATTCACATCATCAAACAGCTTTTCAAACCTTTCGATCAGCTCCTTGTCGGGATCAACCACACCACTGGGCATTGCTGTTGCTAAGCGCTTCTTAGTACCAGGCCCGACAAAGGAACGGGAAAGGCGGGGAATAGGTTTTGGAAGGGTCCATGCTTTCTTTTTCATCTTTCTAGCTCGCCTTATGTCTGCAGCAGTGGGCTTGAAGCCTAAACCAAAAGTATCCAGGTTTCCAGGCAGAGATACCGGCTGTACGATGCCTTGTAAAGAGGCACCCAAGCCTTTTCTAGGTACAAATCCGTTCTTCAGCATTTCCGACGCAACCATGACGGATGCAGCAGCTACCTTTGGCACAGGAATACACTCTCCTTCCGGGATCTTTTCAACCGATACCGTATCAAAGACTTGATAAACCCATGTACCTTTGTCATCCTCAGCTTCTATGAAAGGCACAATGGCACCACCTAGAGTACACGAACTATCTTCCCCATGCACCACAATCTCTTGCCTGTCCCACTCGAATTTAACCATCTGGTGCAAGGTAGATGGCACTGCTTTTGCTGCATGGATCCAGGGTCGGCCTAACAGAAGATTGTAAGAGACGGACACGTCGAGCACCTGGAACTCCATAGCTTCATTCAAAATTTTCATCAATGCCTGGCGGTGCTCATCTGAGTGAATCAGTAATGATAGCAATGAGATTTGTGCCGGGGTCTTTCTCAACTGTTCTACAATGGAATAATCTTGTGCCTTCATCTTCTTCAAGAATTCTTCTGCCTCTTCTTCAGTTACAGCTTTCTTTACTGGTACTGGATTATCTTTGGTGATTTTAGCCTTTCTCAACTCGTCAGGAGCAAAGCACCTTCCTGAGCGAGTCAGCCCATGGGTTTCGGAAACTTCTTCCTTAACTTCCTTCCCTTTATACGTCACTCTCACTCGGCCGTAATTCCATGGGACGGCCTTCTCACTGATTACTGGTAACTGAGTCACTGGCTTGATGACAACCGGCTCTGTGCGAGCCCCTTTTACAATCACAACGGGCTTGACAGCTGCCCCCGACACTACCACTTTAGCTGGTTCTTGTTTTACTACAACACTGCTCAAAAGCTCCTTCTGTACCACCACAACTGGTTTGTTAACTGTCTTTTCTACCTTGATCAATGCTCTCCCCTTTATTAGTTTCTTATTTGATCTATCCTCACTAGCCCTGATCATTATTACGGTTTGTGAAGGCTTCTTATGCTTTCCCTTTTGTACTAGCTCAATCATATGGGTCTCGTGATGGGTTGGCAATGGATTTTGGGTGATGTTAGGCGTTTCTAGGGTTTGCACTTCAATTCGGCGGGTGTCAATGAGCTCCTGAATGGCCGTTTTCAAGTGCCAGCATTTTTCTGTGTCATGTCCCGGAGCACCTGAGCAATATTCACAACTCACAGAGTGGTCCAGATTCCTTGGGGGAGGGTTTGGAAATTTGGATTCAATCGGACTCAACATGCCCAACTGTCTCAATCTGTGGTATAAGCTAGTGTAAGATTCACCCAATGGAGTGAAAGTCTTCTTCTTTTGCAGCCTATCATTTTTAAATGCAGGGTTAGGTCGAAAACCGGTTCCAATGGGATTTCTGTTGGTTCTTGGGGGTGGGTAGGTGCTTTGAGCTGGATAAGTATTTTGTGGGGTGGGTGCGCGCCATTGCGCATGGGTAGGAGGTTGGGGGTATGTCCGGGCATGGTGGACAGAGAAATTAGGGACAGGAGGTGGGTAGTAGTGCTGCGATGGGCCATATGGCGGTGGGCCATATGGGGTGTGTGGGTAGATTTGGGGGTGAGGGCGAGGTTGGTGATAATACGGTGATGGACCTCTGGACCAAGCTCTTGATTCCACTACTGCAACTTCTTCTTTCTTCTTCTTTCCCAATACCCCTCCAGTGCTGCTCTGGATGGCCTGGGTAGTTGCCTTGATCGCCGAATAGCTCATAATCTTGTTCGACTTGAGACCCTTTTCCACCATACTTCCTATTTTCACTACCTCGTTAAACGATTTTCCCACTGCTGACACCAGGTGACCATAATAGGTGGGTTCCAAAGCCTGTAGGAAATAATCAACCATCTCACTCTCTTTCATTGGAGGATCGACTCTTGCCGCCTACTCTCTCCACCGGAAACCGTATTCTCTGAAGCTTTCTCCGGGCTTTTTCTCAATTTTAGTCAGTGACAGACGGTCCGGTACGATTTTGAGATTGTACTAAAAATGACATGCAAATGCTTGGGCCAGATCGTCCCAAGTGTACCATCGAGCTTGGTCCTGTCGTGTGTACCACTCCAAGGCTGCTCCACTTAGACTTTGACTGAAGTAAGCCATCAATAACTCGTCCCTTCCCCTAGCTCCTCTCATTTTGCTGTAGAACCCCCTTAAATGGGCCACCGGATCACCATGTCCATCATATAAGTCAAATTTGGGTAACTTGAATCCTGCTGGCAATTGGACATCAGGAAACAGGCACAAGTCCTTGTAGGCTACACTCACTTGACCTCCGAGCCCCTGTATATTTCTGAATGACTGCTCTAAGCTCTTAACCTTGCGTATCATTTCCTCTTGCTCAGGGTTTTTGGGAGGCTTTTCTTCCTCAACTGAGAGATCAAGACGGGGAGTGTAAGAGCATGGCTCTGGTGGTTTGAAGGTGGCTTCGGGTGGGTAATACTGGTTATCATGGGTTTGGAACAAAGGTTCGCTAGAGGACCTGTGTAATGCGACAGGTGGGGGAGCCACAAACACAGGAGTAGTTGGCGGTGGAGGGCATGGAATTTGTTTGGGTGGTGGAGGTGGTGGTGTTTGAGAGGTGGTTCCGTAGTACTGCTGGTAAGTAGGGAAAGCCGGAGATGAGTTCACTGTGGGAGGATCTTGAGGCTGAGCTAGTGGTGGGAGGTAGGTGGGGTTAGCAGGATAGGCTGGTGGTGGATGTCCCTTTGACCAGGCCTGGTACATCTCGGCCATTTGTTGCTTTAGTTTATACATCTCCTCCTTCATTGCATTAACGTCCACTACTTCCTCCTCCCTAGACGGGTCGACAATGCTTGCTTCTAATTCCTGGTTGACCATGTTTGACTTATCCTTAGAGCGGTTGTTGTAGGGATGGGTTGCCAGAATGCCAGTCAACTTAACCACTTGCCTGAACTCATCAACAACAACTTTGTTAGCGGTTAGAGCATTAACAGATAGATACCGCACATTGGGGAATGAATTCACCTAAGCAGTTAATCATTTCTATTATGCCTTTGCTTGGTTGCATGCGTTATCCCGGCTTTTCCTTATTTCTCTGTGCCACTTCCTTTTTGTTTTTCCATTGTTTCTTGCTGCTCCCTCTTTTTGCATTTTCTTTCTTATTTTTTCTATTTTTATTTGGTTATGGTTGAATCCTATGTAGATTGTCTACGTATCATGACCCCGCATGAATCAGACAGAGCGTAGTTTGTGAAGAATAAATGTAAAGTAGAAGCAAAATGTTTTTGGGAATTTCAATTTTATTGATAGCAAATACGTCTATTACAAAGACTCAAAACTGACAATTTAAACAACTAACAGACTCTACTGCCGAAAAGAACTACAGACTCCACCATCCCTATTCTAGTTTAAACGAAAATATAGACTCAATCAACTGACTGACGTTTAACGAAAAGGAAATACAGACTCAGACAACTGACAGACTCTAGTAGAAAAGGAAATACAGACTCAAATGACAAACTCTAGTAGAAAAGGAAATGCAGACTCAAAGGACAATCATGAATACATTAAAGCTCCCGGTGCCCGTGGGACATCGTTCAGTCTCGCCGCGGGCCTATATGCAAGTTCCCCTTGAAGTCTGTCCAGGTCACTCATTATCTGCTTCACAAATATCATCACTGATGCAAAGAAGGTGGTACGAGTCATGTTCTCGCACACTTGGCATTTCCTAGTAATGGAGTGAGCAACGGTTAAGATTCTCTCTCTGATTCTGCCTTTTTCTTGAAGCAGCCACCCTATCTGTTGGGCCCTAGCCTCCAAAGTTTGCTCAGCTACCTGGTTTTGTTCCTGGAGTTGTTGCAAGTCCATTTCTAATTGTGCCAATGCCGTGTAGCAGTGCTCTCTTTCAACTTTGAATTCTTTTGCCTGTTTGATCATTCTGTTCTCTGTGGCAATGAACCTTTTCTTTAATCCCGTGACCTCATTATCATATTCGTCTTTCAACTGCTTAACCATGCGGGCCCGTTCTTCCGCGTTTTTAGCCAATTGTTTTCGAACCCTAACTAATTCCTTTTCTGCTTTGTTGAGATCAAAACTGTAGTCATTCACTTTTTGCCTTAGATTTTCTATAAGCATTGCATCTTTGGCACTCCTGACGGGATTTTCGGCTGCTATCTTCATCTTTTGGATTTGGGCTCGTAAGGCTTCATTTTCTTGGGCCAACTTCTTTTTCTCACCTGCATCAGCCGCGACTTGCACGCTGTTTTCAAACGCAAGGTCTTGGACCCGTTTTTCTAATTCTCCTATTTTGGCTCTGTATTCATTTTCTTTGGCTAACCGGGCCCATTGATCTTGCGATGATTTGGCAAACTCCCGGATGTGAGGTCTTTTAGCTGGCCTCTCGTGCTCATATTCTCTCCTATACCAAGCAAGGTATCCTGGCAACACTTCGCCTTTGGCCCGATCCTGCACGCAAGTATCCGCTTTTAAGTATTGACATTCGTTCAAGATCTGGCGGACTCTTGCTTCAGGAAACTGTCCGTCAGGGCTAATCTCAACTACCTAAGCACTAAGATCGCCATCTTTTGGCACTATTTGGCACCTCCCGAGTTGCCTTAAAACCCGATACGGGGCATAAGGCTGAATTCTCTTAAGACTCATCAAAAGGAAGTGCGGCCCCATTGCTGGCATATATATGATTTCATCAACAGGCAACCATCCAAACGTCCACTCTATTTGACTACCGGTGAGGGACCGAAAGTATGATGTCCAACCCGTGAATCCCTCGGGCAAGCTGATCCCCTTAATCCTTGTGTAAAACTCCTCTATACATGTTTTCTTTGTAAACCCATAACTCAGGAACTGAGGACGACGGCACAAGTGTTCGGTCATCCACATTTGCAACAATAGATTGCACCCCTCGAAGAAGTCTCCCCCGGCTTTGCAGGCTGTAAGAGCGCGGAAGATTTCGGCTAATATCATGGGCGCAAGAATGCTTTTGGCTTGAGTGAGTAGAGTGCTGACGACCCCGGCTATTTTTATGTCAATGTTTCCATCTTTCCTTGGAAATACCACAAGCCCCAGAAAAACCACCATAAAAGCGAAACGTCTATGCTCCTCCCATTTTTGGCGGTTTCCTTTGCTACATATCTTGCTTTCCGGGTTGTTGAATCCCCCGATGTGGCCATATCTGTGATATATGAAGTGTGGAGCACAAAAGCCATTTGCTAGATCTGTGTTGTGAACCGTCCTGCTTATCTTCAGGGAGTCTAAAAATTTGTGTACAGCTACAGTTCTTGGGGCAAATAAGTACTTGTGCCTTAAAGGAACCTCATCTTTTTCGATATAGCCGGCTATTTCCTCTAGTGTCGGGGTTAGTTCAAAGTCCGAGAAATGGAAGACGTTATGTGCCGGGTCCCAACATGTGACCAATGCTCTGATGATGTCTCCCCGAGGCACAATCTCTAACAAACCAGTAAGCCCTTTCAAATACTTTTTGACCTTGTCCTGTCCTTCTTTACCCAGATCGTTCCACCATAGACGCAACTCCAGAGGGATTTTAGTCATGATTGAGAAAGGTACATTTTGAATCGTGCTCATCCTGCACATTTATTAAGGTGATTTAATCACTTATTTTGACCTAATAGAAAAAAAACACTATTTTGTTCAAATTTCCAATTTAAAACAAGCAGCCGGTTTTGCGGATACGGCCTTTCAGCACTTCGTAAAAAAGATTTTAAGGCTGTGCCCGCTAACCGTTGACAATGACCCAAGGTGGCTGTTCTTGCAAAAACGGCCTTCTGGCGCCCTTTTAGGGACGTTTGGCTTATTTTTGACAAGAATGGCGTCACTCGACTTATTCATGACGAAATTAAAAATTTTGGCATTTTTGGGCTATTTTTGCAAAGGGGAGGTTGGACCCGACGCGGGTTGCCTACGTATCTCACACCCGGTGAGAATCAAACCAGCGTAGTTCGGGCAAATAAACCTAACTATTTTTTGGAAACAAGACCCTTTTCATTGACAGATACACTCTTTTTATGTTTTCTTCTTCAACAAACCATTTGAAAATAAGACTCTTGGTTTTTCTTTTTACTGACAACGAAAACAAACCATTTTGTGAAAACAAATTTCTTTTCCCTTTTTTTCTTTGCATTTTCCTCAAAAATTCAGCAGAGTTTTAACACTATTTTGACAAATAATTGACTTTCTACACTGCTATTTCTCTCCCTTTTTTTCAATTTTTTCCAAATACTCCAAAGTCGGTCAGCATGCAAGTCCGAGACAAATAAATGCATATGCAACACGTAATATGCATCAGGATGATCTTTTCCATTTCAGGTTACCTGTCCTAGACGGACCCGACCCCTGTGTTGAGTCCCCTACGGCAAATGCACGTTATGAAAATAAGCATTCCTACTAGGGATCCGGCATGAAGCCAAGTTATTCTAGGTTCAAAACCTGGGTATGTGTTCTAGACTGTGTACCCGAGCGGACAACTCGAGTCGAGGAGGGGGCTACGTACCGGGGACCCGCGGGATCGTTCGGCTTAGTAACTTGTCCGACCTCTTTCTTATTTCAAGGTATGACACTAACAGAATAGGGAGTCTCTCAACCAGTGAGCACATCCCCGGAGGTGAGAAGAGAAGGGTTTCGGCACAGTTTATATATACAGTCCAAATAATATCAAAGTGGTAAAGCATTT
>NW_017674677.1:10562-59007 GCF_001879085.1 Nicotiana attenuata | reverse complement strand
CCGCAGGGTGTAAAGGAGTTTTTCCACTTAAAGGACAATCGGAATGGGATTTATTATTAAGATTTCAGAGTCGCCACTTGGGAGATTAATGGTGTCCCAAGTCACCGGTTGAATCCCGAACCGAGGAAATTATGACTCTGTTTAACAGTCCGCGATCCAGAAATCCGAGTAAGGAATTTTGTTAACCCGGGAGAAGGTGTTAGGCATTCCCGAGTTCCGTGGTTCTAGCACGGTCGCTCAAACTGTCATATTTGGCTTATTTGTTTGATTTTAGTACATGTTTTAATCTATGTGCTTTTAACTTTGAACCGCTTTATTATTATTATTTTAAGAGAATTGCAACGTCGTGAAAACACGTCTCGAACCGTGTCACATAAATGCACCCGCGATTTTTGACACATTTCGACTTCGTTGGGATTTGGATTTGGGTCACATAAATGTGCACCCGTATTTAGGAAGGTAAAATTATTTAAATTGCGTGCCTAAAGAGACTATCGCGTTATTATCTTTGGAGAAGGCCGTGAAATTCGCTAAACGGCCCATCTCGAAATCTAAGTATTTTAACACAAACATTTATTGAGTGCCCCGCAATTTCTATATTTTTTGTTTGGCGAGGCTCATCTCATTTATTACTTAAAAGGCAACCCTAAAAAGCAACTATGATTCTCTATATTTTATTTGTCTCTAATAATAAAAGCAAGAGTCCTTATCAATTAATATTATCTAATAGTTATTACGTTTGGGTCCATGAGCTCATATGATTTCAGGTCCTAGCCATTTTGGGCTTGAACGTAGCCCATATGGAAAGACCATAAACCAAGGCGTGCAAAGGGCAGGTCAGTCATAAGCTTGAGCCCAAAGAGCCCAAGCCACATGATATGTGCACGCCGTACAAAATACCCATGTAAACATAGGTATTGGGCCTAAGGCTAGCCCAAACCGGACAGGGCAAATCAGGCCGCACAGGGGAGATCGAGGGATCGAATCCCTGAAGCTAGGCAGGCCCATATTTTGCTTAAAACATTTTCCCACCAGAATTACTCCAAACTCTTCTGAGTGTGTTCAACAATTGGCAATAAGGTAAAACAACGTACACTTAATCAAAGTAACAGGATATTGATTACAAATTAAGAACCTAAATTCATACTTTGTCTATATCTAATTGTCAAACAGCTAATTGATTCAAATTAGTGAACTGATGGTGACATGTTCAACTCAAGCAAATTACTGATATTAACCACTATCCTAAAGCTATTACTACCTACGTTGAAGCAGTGAATTCAACAAGACGAAAGAATTGACATTAATAGCAAACTTGCTGATAGTAATTACTGTAGTACAAAAATTGTTTGGGACACATGTTTAACTTGAATTTAATAGACACACTGATTTCACAAGCAACTGCAAATCTCAATTGTTTCTGATTTCTTATTTTAACAGAAGAAACGTTGAGTTAAACAAGTATTAACTATATTGAAGCTACAACTAGATAACCACAGGTTTAAACAGTCCCAAAATAGTCCAATTAATTACATTCAAGCCAGAATTAAACTATGAATCTAACATATAACTAACTACTACTACATTATGGTCCAAACAAGCACGGCTTCTAGGAAAAAGCGAATGAGCAGTCTATTGCATTTCCACTTCAAAACTACATCACATCAAATTCGAGAATGTGTACCTGGATATTTGGAATATAAGAAGAAGAAGAAGGAGTCAGCAGCATTAACAACTACTGAAATCCAGCCAGTCAAAAAACAGCAACAATTGGAGTGATTTGAACTAAAATAATCTTCACAACACCCCAGTAACACATCATAGAAATGCAGCACCCAGTAAATGACCAAAAACAAACTGATTGAACTCCAAAACTACTCGAAATCAAACCAGCAGACCTCTGGAACTACGGCAAACAGAAACTGAACTAGGAAATGTAAATCAATAGCCCAAAAGTTGAAATTCACCTATGGTTTCAATGGAACAATATTTCTTTTTGGTTTTTCTAGAGGTTTTCTATTGTTTTTGGGTTTTTGAATGTTGAATTTCAAAATCAGATCTGAAACTTAGAGAGCACCTTTTGGGGGGAATTTTTGGAGCTGAAAACTTCTCTGAATCAAGGCATTGGCATGCCTTTTTATAGGCAAAAATGAGGGCAGCCCTCAGATTTTCAGTTTTCAATTTTAGTCCTTTTTTAATTTTAATTTTTGCTTACATGTCCCTTATTTCCTGACTTGTTGCTCAAGCTAATACACTTAATCCCTGAATTTTACCTTAGAAACCCCATCTAGAAGCTTCTAGGAAGTTCTATTTCAGTTATTACTAGATTCCCTGAATGAAATTCCCTAAACTACCCTTCTACTAGTCTGAAATTTACTAGACTAAACTAACCCTTTTACCCTAGTTAAAGATCATCAGCTATAACCAAGTAGTACCAGTTAAGAAGATTTAATAATTGAACTAATTAATCAAATAGCTTCTAATTAACACTAAACACTAAACTAGAGTTAACCATAATAAGATTAATATCAAACCCAAAACTTAAAAGAACAAAATTGCTTCAATCTTCAAACTCACACTCAAACCAAATCAGATCGAAGCGAATCAGAACAAAACTCAAATTCAAATCCTAAAGTTGGTATGAATTACCCAATCATATCCATAGAACAAAGATGACAAATTGACACTGCATCAATTAACATGAATAAACTGAAACCCTACTGACGAACAATCGATAAGGACCTAAACTAAGCATAAAAACCTATTCCTAAACTAATGACAAATTTGAAAAACAATTTCATGTTATCAACTAATCATGGAGCGAGAACAATCATGGAATTACTTCAAAGCAACACGAGAAAAGAAGAAAACATAAACAAAATTGAAACAAACTCACTGATTGTGACTCTAGGGTTCTGCCGGCTCGTCACCTCAAAATTCAACCAACTCCGGCGAGATTCGAGTGCTTCTAATGACGGATTCGACATGAGGGAAGTGAGGAAGTCACGTGGTGTCAATTTGGTGGGGTTTGGAGAACTTAGGGTTTTGGCCGAAAATTTCAAATTGATATTCGAGAAGTTCCGTTTAGATTCGAGGGACGGGGTTTGGGGGGTTTGAGAGAGGAGAACAAGGCGGTTCTATGGTGTTAATTTGGGACTGGTTGGGTAAACTAGGGTTTTGGGGTCCTATTTCGATCTAAAATTCGAAGAGTATTGGGGTGATTCAAAGAAAATGGATTGGGGATTCGGAATGGGGAAGGTGAGGGGAGTCCATGGTGTAAGTTTGGAAGGGATTGGCCACCGTCCGCCGCCGTGGGCGATTTCCGGCGGGCGGAGGACGGTGGTGTATGGCTGGTCTCTGAAGAGATGAAGGAGAGGAGTGGGGGGGGGGGGGTAGGGTGTTTCTGACAGTTATATGTAAACGAACCCAAGCTTCAGGGCCGTTAGATCGAGTAACCTCGACGGCTACGATCTAATGGCTACAACGACGTCGTTTGATTGGGGCATGAGACGGACCGGGTTGGGGAAACTTAGGCTGGGTTCGACCGGTCTTAAGGGGGAACGGTTTAGGCTGGAAGCTTAATTCAAAACTGGCCCAGTTTCTCTTCTTTTTCCTTTTATTCCAACCTTTTTTAATTCCCTTCTCTTGTTGATCTAAAACTAAAATACATCTAAATTAATTCCTAAAATTCAATTAACCCTAAAACTAATTAAACACCTATGACAATTATCACAAAACAAATTTAAAAAAACACACTACTCAAAATCAAGATGAAAATTAAAATGCAACTTAACATATATTTTTTTTTGATTTTCAATTTTATGAAACAATTAATTTCTAATTAATCCTAAAAATGTAACATTAAATCCTAAATGCAAATGCACATATATTTTTTGTATTTTTCATTAATTAAAATGCACAAGCAAAGATGCAAACAATTAACAGAAAAATGCCACGAAAATATACAAAATTGCAAAATATGAAAGAGATTATTTTGTTTTGAATTTTCTGGGAGTAATTCATATAGGGCAAAAATCACGTGCTCACACCTATAAAGGGGGGTTCTAGGCAGACCCTCAAGTTTAAAGGTAAAATACTAAGCGACAGGCAAGAACAAATAGGACTTTGGCAAATAAGGCAGGAAAGAAGCAATTAGTGGCTCAGGTTTACCTCCACAGATAATGCAGGCAAACAGCATGACTCATACACAATTAAGGTCTAAGTTCAGATCCTAAACATGGTATCTAAGTGATAACAGCAGAGTCATATTTATTATATGACTTAGAGAAGAAGTCCTAATCAAGCTTGCCTACTGATTTTAACATGCTGACAGTTAAACATTAATCACAAAGACGGTTCTGGTTTTTATTTTAAAGTTGATTACCTAAGGCTTGCCTGGGCGTAAAATAATATGCAGTAGTTACCAGAATTATAAAAAAAAGTTTGAAAGTTATTTTACCTAAAGCATGCTGTTCTAAATGTTGCAAAGACGTGCAGGGATTGTGACCAGTTTCACTTAAACCGGATAATCAAACATGAGACTGTTTTATATCTTTTTTCATGCATCAGTAGTTTAACTAGGTGTGACTGAGCGAGTGTGAACAAGATCCCAAAATAGGGATCTAACGTGCACATATGAAAATGCAGAATGATTGCAGAACTCCTAAAGCATGATTTCTAAATGCCCAAAGAATTACAGCATGACTTCAAGATGTGAAGGAGCAACAGTTTTATGTTAATGATGTTATTTAGCCTAAAGTAGGATTTCTAAGTGGTAAAGTGATGCCAAATGAGATGCTGAAACGGTAAACCTAAGAACATGATATCTAATGCATGACATGTTTTGAATGGGTTGATCTTACACATGGATTCTAATGCACATATAGGAAATGTGATCCTAAGAAGTGGTTTCTACCCATTGACTTTGATAGCATATGTAACTACCCTCCCCTTTTCACTAGCCAGCCCCAATACTTGTTTACAACAGATTATTACAGACCAACACTGAAATGAATTACATAAGTAGAAAAGAAAAAAAAATAGAAAGTTACACTATAGAGAGCCTGAAAACAGGCCCAGATTTTCGGCACCTGATTAGGACTTCCTCTCTGAGTTATGTAATAAATCACCTCAAATGCCAAGACTGTTCCATAGCCTTTCTCATATCTGGGTGTGTCAGAGTTCCCGAAGGACCTCAAGGGATCCCGGGCAGTGCTCACACCCAGATTTCATAGCCAAGACAGAGTAAGTGCAGTGTGGAAAGGCCAGCTTTTGTGTGTCCAAGTTTAGAGGGAGCTCAAGGGTCCCCAGGCAAGGCTCACACAAAAGGGGCAGAACTTATTAACTAGGAGTAGAGTGAAAGTGCAGGACACATGTTTGAAAGAAGTTTGTTAAAAAAACTGGACTGAAAGGTCCATTTTGAAAGCAGTTAGTAACAGAGATGGTTGAAAGAAGTTGGATTAGTAAAACAGAGTTCAAACACTTCAGGGTAAGACCACACACAGTAAGTGGATGAATTCAGTAATCACACATGGGGTTAAGGGGGTTTGGGGATGCATATACATTGACTGCAGACACCTGACCCCAGCAGGAGTATTAGGACTGGTATGGACATGCTCAGAGATAGTTGGACACTGGCATAATCACAAACCAGTCATGAACACATAGAGGAGGGATAGGGGATTTGGGATTCACAAAATGCTAAGTGCACAGTAGGTAAAAGAATACAATTATCCAGGCATGCTTGAATCACACAAAGGGAATACATGAACTAAAAGGGAGGGGAATCATATCACCATGCTTAGATACAGACTTCACAACAAAACCACAAGTAAAAGCAGGCCAAAAATAAAGGAAACTGAAGCAGGAATAGAAACATGTTGTTGTTGAGACTTTAAATTAAACTAGGACATACCAGTGAAGATAGAGGTAAGTAAAATGAAAGAACCAAGGTTTACAGATGATTAGCCTTGGCTTGCAGCCGGCTAATAGTAGTAGAATAACACAGAGTTTTTTTTAAGTAAGAGAGGGGTTTTTGAAAGCCAAGTCTTGTGTCTTGTTAATAAAAGACTTAGGGTATTTATAGCTTTGAAAATAGGTAGAAAATAAGGTAACAAGTAAAGGTTTAGCACAATTATGGAAGTAATCACAATTAGAATCCGATTAATACAAGTACTCCCTATTAATCAAGGAATTACAGCTTAAACGGATACTAACAGGGATAACCAAGGAAAGAAAATCAGTTGGGAAAGACTGGTTTTTACCATATGAGGGGTAGTAAAAGTATAGAGCATATGATTGAGTCTAAGTACAGAATACACTAATTAAGGAAAGGATTCAGCATGAATGAAGCACTACAGCAAATAAGGGAATGGAATCAATCAATTTAAACAACCGAGTAAAATTTTAGGGTTTTATAAGAAAATCTTGCAATCAAACCATAAATTAAGGAAATCAGGATCAATCAAGCGGGAGTCATGATTCTGTACTTCAACATATAAATAGAGAAGAATGAATAGGTGTAGCAGACATGCAAGGTCAGCCAGATGGACACAATCATACAAAAGTGACACGAGTAGGCTAAGGACTCAGTAGAAAAACACATTCGAAGCATGGTAACCAACAGAAACTTAACAAAGTCAAGTAGTCATGGCTAACACACAGAACCAGAGTGAAGAAAACCAATCTAACACACAGAAACAGGTAAAGAAGATCAGGCCAACACACAGAAACAAGTAAAGAAAATCTTTAAGACTCACAGTAACAAGTGAAGAAAATCTTTAAGAAATTAGGGCTTTTTAACAGAGTTGAGTTAAAAAGCAGTAAGAACTTAGAATCGGTCAAGATAAACAAAGAAAAGGTTTAATACACAAAGAAATCAAGTCGAAACAGGTATAGAAGAACTCGAAAACCCTAGTTCTTAAAGGGAGTAAAAGGTGGTTAAAGTAGAAGATCTTTCAGAGAAAGATCGAGGATAAGCAAGTCACAGAAGGAGATAGGCTTAAAGCGTAAAAATAACATAGATCTGAGAGATTCAGAAGAGAGTTAGGGTTCCAAAAAGAAAACCAAGTAAAAATTAAAGGAACCTGTTGAAACTTCACCGATCGTGACATATAAGGTGTGATTTTGCCCAAAATCACACCGGAGACCCATAAGTAACAGGAACAGAAACCCTAAGTCCAAATCGACATGGCCTAGGACCCTCGAGGGCCTTAGAGATGATGAGCAGGGTGATGAGAGACCCATTGAAGGCTTGGGTTTGAAAGGGTGGTTGCCGGAGATTACCGGAGAAGGAGGCGGTGAAAAGTGATTAGGGTTAGGTCGAGAGAGAAGAGAGACGAGAGCATCTGAGAGCGGCGCCCTTAGAAAAGTGATTAGGGTTAGGGGGGTCTCTCAGAATTAAAAAGGAAAGGTTGAACGAGGGATGTTGATCTAAGAGATCAACGGCCTGGATTTAGGATGGCTTGGGTTGGGTAGATGTGTATAGGATCTGGGTCGGGTGGTTTGGGTGTGAAATCGGGTTGGAAAGGGGTCCAATTTTGGCTATAATTGTAAGCCAAATTTGGTTGTTATTTAAATAGCCAATTTCACCTATTTAATTTATAAAAAATAACAGGCAATTTCTGGAAAATAAATTTAAGGTGCCAAAATGATTTGAAATACATAATTAACAATTTAAAAATACGAGATCCAATTTTATGAATATAAAACATAATTAAATCTTAAAAGGGCTAATATTGCAATTATGTGCAATTTAGCTTTAAAAATACTAAACGTAATATATAAAAATTGCCTTAGCCATATTTTTGGCATAAATATAGAAATTAAATAGATGAATTATCAAAAAAATAATTTTGGAAACAATTATTAGGGATTTTATGTATAAAAAGGGAGAAAGTACGTCAATTTAATCCCTTAAAATTATGGGAAAAATAATAAAAACCTTGGACATGCTTATATATGCATATATATGCTATTTTGAAGGTAGTTATGCATATTTAAAATATATAGGAAAAAATTGGGTATCAACACTTGGTTAAAACTAAGTATAAAACTTAGTTCCAACCTAATTACTTGATATTAAAACCCAAAATAGACTAGGGGTAAAACTTTTCAAACATTACTAAACCCCCAAATAGGACCAGGGGTAAACCTCCAAACATTCCACCAATAAAAGAAACGAAACAATACTTCAAAATTTTCAAACTTTCAATGTGGGGCATAATCTGAACCAATAGGATGAAGAATGTCATCATCAATAGCAGGAGGAACAACTTGAGCGGAAGGAGATTGAACAGCAGCTTCACCAGGAGTAACTTCATCACCCTCGGGAATACCAACCGCAGGTGAAGAAAAGTTCTGACTCTGTTGGTTTTTCTCAATAGTTTCTTTAATCTTTTCAATCTCAGCAGCTAAGTCAAAGCCTTCCTGGCTTGCCTCCATTAAAGTGTCGAGGCGTGTGTTCAAGAAAGCCCAACTAACTTCAACAGCAGCCTTATCTTCAAGGGCTTCATAATCTCTTTCCCACTGCTCAATCTCACTTCTTAGCTCTTCCTTCTCATTCAAGGCAGCATCATAAGAAGCCTATAAGGGGGCAAGTGAACTCTCTAAAAATTATACTCTGTTAGAAGACACTCGGAGATCTTCTTAAGCTTGGGTGAACGTTTGAACAAGCTCCCTGGCGTAAACTTCTTTCTGGTTTAGTAGTTCCTTCAGACCCCTAATTTCTTCAGTGGCCTTAGAAAGTTGCTCAGCAAAGAAGACTCGAGAAGGTTTTTATCTTTGCCCGCCTGATTGGATGAGGCTTTCTCAGCTGCCAACTCTACTACCATTACTTTCACCTGTTGCTCCAAGGTACACTTTTCTTCCTCTAAGATTTTTTTTTTCAAGTTGAAGACCATCGAACTGCTCTTTCCAGTTGTCTGCCTCTATGGGATAATCATTCATTAACTTCTCTGTATGGACGATCCTCTTCATCATCTCCGTGCCTATGAGGTTTCATAACAAAAAGGAAAGAGAAATGTGATACCAATGAAAAGGAAATCACGTGCAAAATAAAAAGCTAAGGCTTATACCTTTAAAGATGAATGTACGATATCATTCATCCACAATAAAGAACTGTGGCTCTCCAATTTTGACTTCTCAACTAGGCTAATCAATGGTTTCAGCCATACATCAGCTTGGCCAGATTTCTTCAGAAGATTACCATCCTCAGGAACCTCGATGGTAACTTTTTTTATTACCCTACTAGAGGAACCAACTTCAGCATGAGAAGTTGTAACAGTAGGAACAGTCGAGGGAGTCAAAATAGCCACGAGCGGAGCAGTGGTAGTAGCAACAGACGCGGGGAAATGAGGGTCAACTGAAACAGACACGGAAAAAGAAGCAAGAGGCATTTCCTCATAAACAAAGGCGAAGTCTTCATCAAACCCACGAGAAAAGAGCTGTTCAGAAGAGCCACGGGGTGCGGCAGGCATCTCATCATCAGAACTTACTAAGGTAGCACCTTCAGGCTCGCGCATGGGAGCAGAATTGGGAGGAGGAGTAGCTTCGTCATCTGAAATGATACGTCTCCTAGCTCGAGACTTACGAACCAACTAGCTCTCCTCCTCTTCACTCTCAGAACTGTGTGCTTTATCAGCTTTTCGTTTTAATGAAGAACTCAAGATTATCTCTTGAGCCATCGACAGAGAGCGTCTCGAAGCAGCAATCGATGCGGCACTCACACCCCGAATGAGAAACCCTAGTAAAGAAAAGGGTTAATAAGTGCCAACGTAAGTATAAAAGCAAGGAAGAAAGTGGAAGAGAAGGATACCGTGAGTCTTCACTTTCCATCCAAACCTGTTAGAAAGGTATTTCCAGGACCTTTCTTCCATAGGAGCAACGGTTAACAATTTTTCTACCCAACCACGGAAATCTGGGACTTCCTCAACAGCTTCCATGGTTGCTGAAAAAGAAAAATAAAATAGCTATGAGATTGAAGGTTCTTTACAAAAAGAAGAGGAATAGAAAATATGAAAAGAAACTTACGTGCAAAGTTCCACTTTTCCGGGAAAGGCATGTTCTCTATTCCCACTAACCCACTTGTAGGAGCAGCAACGAATCGAGCATACCAACCACGATCCTTGTCATCTTCAGGGCTCACTAAAACCCTCTTACTCCTGGCCACGAGAGTAAATACCCCAGAACGAAATAACTTGGGAGAGTAAAGATGAATTAGATGATAAAAGGTGAAGGGTAAAGAAGCCAAGTTTGACAAGTATCTAAGGCATGCCACAGCCCTCCATTCAATAGGACCAATCTGTCCTAAATAAACGTTGAAGAAACGACAAAACTCTATGATGACTGGGTCAATTGGTGGTCTAAAACCCAACGTAAAAAGGATATGTATACATAAAAGAATAACCAGCTCTGAACGAGGTGATCCTTTGATTTGCATTAGGAACTAAAATTGGGAAATCATATTTCCAATGACAATCTCTCCGCACAAGGAAAATCAAACCCTTAGTAATCTGGGAAGGGAAAACATTAGCACGATCATGAGAAGTCATGGAAGTGACTTGATTTTCGATTCTCTATCAGTAAAGAAGGAAAGTTCAGCGGGAATAATCTCATCAATAGTGGGTTCACGAAGTGGTTCACTAGAATCCCTACTTCTAACAGAAGAAGCCCTAGTTCTAGAAGACGATGGGGTAGTGGTACTGCGTTGAGATAAAGAACCACGGATAGAAACAGATCCTAAACTACGTAACCTGCTACCTCTTCTACTTCTAGTAGGAGCAGACGAAGGGAGAAGTTCGTCCACTATAACAACTTTACGGGGATCAGGATTTTAAGAAGACATAGTTGTATGAGAAAGTAAAACGTGATGAAGAACGAGAACTATAGAGAACAAAGAACACAATAGAAAGTTTTTCGTAAAAGCAAAGGCAAAGGAGGTATTTATATGAAGAAGCAACCGTCATGAAAAGGGGGTCATGAAGGAAACGTCATGATGAAACAGTCACTTCATGACTAATGCAACTGCAAAAAAGCCCTAAAAATCGTTGAAGAGTCGCATATCCAATTAATGAAGGCCACGTGGCACATGCATTAAATGGAAGAGACATATGACGCGTTGGTTCTGGAGAAAACGTAATGATACATGGGAAACGTCGGCAAAAATTCCCGCCATAAATACATACCACTTCCCAAATATTCAATTGCGGAATATTCGGCAAGTGAGGGGACTATCTGTATTGGTAAAAATAAATATTATACGTGGATTTATATGAGTGGCTGATATGACAAGACACGTGGATCAATAAGAAAACGACAACTGGAGAGATGCATTAAATGAGGCACGAGTCGTAATAGATACGAGCAAACCACCCACGGGAGGGGAAGATATGGTCGTTCAAGTTTAAGTGGTTACATGAAGAGGTACTGGCGGAATGAATCAAGACATTAAAAAGGAAAGATTCATGAATCATCAGTTAATGAGCATGAATGATCTCGAACGTTACAGAATCTTCATGAACAGTTACGGTTATCAATTATAACGTCTCATTAATATCATTAATGCTCATAATGATTCGTTCATAAAAGGGGAAAGACGTTGTACTTATAGACTCCTATAAAAGGGAAAGAGATATCATTTGTACAGACACGTTCTGATTATTATTGGAATACAATTACTTTTTTTTGCTTAATATTGGTTATTTTTGCTACCTCATATTCTAACTTCCTTTCTTATCACTAAGTAAATATAGAATTTTTTGATTATTAGTAGCTCGAGTACTTCTTAAAATAAGCTTTGACCGAATAACACAATTTTTGGTTAAACAAGATTGTGTTTTAACCAATAAAATCTGGTTGTAAATAGCTGGTTTAGGACTTTGAGCATAGTTGGCCTGGTGCCCTGAAAGAGTGGGACAGTAGGGACTTGTACTAGCACTGATTTTGGATTAAATTTCAAGAAAGTGAATGGAAGTAGTTAAGATAATGAATCAGTGAAGATCAATCGATGGCTCTGTTTTATTTTCTCTTTTACTTGAAAATCTCATTTCCTGTCTTTATGGAATGGCCATGACAGAACGATGTTGAACTTCAACTACCTACTAATTTTTATCCTGATCTTTGATCTTCAAATCTTTCTATTTAGGGTCATGTCCTCGATAAATCAAAAATATGTCATGTTCTGTCTAATTACTTCTTCCCCGTACTTATTCAGTTCCTCTACCCCTCCTTAAACCGACAATTGCTATTAATCTCTCACGCCTGCTCGCCGGAGAATTCTAAAAAATGTTTTAAAATTTTGAAAAATCAAAGTGCAGATAATAACATAATGGTAACCAATAGGAGCTAACCAACAAATGGAGTCTTCTAGATAGTGTGATTAGTTAATTAAGAATTATAATTTGATTGAAAATCATAATTTCCCAATGATTTCATCTGGCTACTATATGTATGTGCTCGATCCAGCACGATACATCGTGGAAAAAAATATGTGTTAATAATATATAGTCAAAAGTAGACAAGAATATAATTTCTTAAAATATTAAATAAAATAAGATAAAGTTTAGTAACCAGAAGGTAGTTTGACTTTGACGTATTATTAGTGACACTGTTCGATATTTTAATGGGGGTTGATTTCAGACCTAGCTAGACGACCAATTAATAAAAATACGATCATCTAGATCTAGCTTTTTTTTTTTTAATTTAAGTTCACTAGTTAAACAAAAAAAAAAAGATCACTAGCCTTTTTTAACTCATTTGCGTGAAAGAAATAGAAAATTTTGAAAACAGTTGATAATGCTTTGGTTAGCAAGGGACAAAGCAAATAAAACAAAGGACCATAAATAGAATATGTCATGATATTAGATTCAAGAACAACTTAAAAGTCTAACACATGAAAGACTTCTGCATCTATTTGACTTTAACTGACTCACGGCCACTAGTAGATCAAATTATGAATTCCACAACTCTTTTTTTATAACTGTGGTGGTTAGCTTATTTATTTCTATTATTTTTCACGAGCATAAATACCGAACAAGAATGCTGAATTTCACGAATCTGTAATGTGTGTTCCCTCCCAAAACAAGATTTTTTGGAAATAGGCTGACTTAATTTCCAAATAAGATAGTCTTCTTGTTCCCATTAAACCCATTTTTGTCTGTCTATAAGTACTATTTGCAAATTAATTACATTTACTCAAATGAAAAGGTTGCTGTCTTGCTGTTGTAAGCATTAATTTAGTGAATGTGAAATATGAACAGGAAGAAAACATAGTGGAATATATTGAAATTTTGTCCATCTATACTCCTTTATAAAATTTCGACTTATATTCTCATACTAGACGTCAGAAAAAAGTTGGAAATAGCTTGGACAATATGACTATATACATTTTTGTTTCTTCGCCCGTAAAGACTGGTGGAGGATAGTAAAGTACCGCATCTATCTTTAGTCTGAAGTAAAAATATCCTTTACTATATGAAAATGAATATTTATAACCTCCGTTATACTTTCGGTCCATTATAGTCCCGGACGTTATTAAACTGGAGAAAAAATATCCCTCTTCCGTTAGAGCTTTCCACCATGGCAGCACCATCCTAGCTGGCATTATATTTAGGTCAGATGGAAGCCATGTGGAATGCCACCTCAGCACTCCAACCCATTTAGCCCCTCCTTTCATTTTTTTTCTTTCACCCCCCTCCCACCCAACCACCGCCGCCGCCACCTCCACGTTCACCACACAAATACTTTCTCACCATCATCTGATCACCACTCTTGACCTTTAAACCATGACTCTTTTTTTTTTTTTAATGTTTTCCACTCACCACCTCCATTAACAAACAACTTCAGCAATCTTTCTTATTCCTCATTTTACTACTGTTAACAAAATTAATTATCTTACCTTTCATCACAGTTGCCCAACTCTTCTTTAACAGATAGCACCAAAATCATCTTTATCACAATTTTTATCCTCTCCATCTGTGACCCAAAATCGAGAGCGTAATTTAAAACTGCTAGAATTCATTAATAAATGTGTACTTTGGGAGGGATTAAGCTTTCATATGTCTGTTCAAAATATTTTTCAAGCACACCCAGTTTCAAAGCAGTGGTACTAAAGGATACCTTTTTAAAGAAAAAAAATTAAAGAGAATTTTATAAAAGAAAATTCCATTATAATCTGTTTAAGCTTATTCAATTTGGTAACACTACTACTAACCCATGAAAATGCAAGTTGGTGCTTGTGCTATTTGAGCTCTGCAAATGATAATTTAAAACTCTTGTTAGCATCTCCTTTGTCAGCGATTGTAATGATTAAAGAGACCCTTATACTTATGTTAAGAATGTTACCAATTTCTCTGTTTTGTCCACTAATTGCCAAGGTAATTGCGGATAATGGTTTTTTGACCTTGGATTGTTAGAGTTTTAAATTGTGCGTTTAATGAATTAGTACTGTTGGATCTTCAGTTATTTATAATTTGTAATACAACAAAAAGACTCAAAAGGATTGGGGTGAATATAGGCGGGTGGGGTGGGGTGGGGTGGGGTGGGGTGGGGGGGAACTGTGGGAGATGGTAGAAGAGACATAAGAGGAGGGGCAAAAATGGTGTTGGATAGTGAGGTGATATGTCATGTGGCATCCACCTCACCAAAATGTCAGGCCACGTAGGATGATACTGCCATGGCGGAATGCTCTAATGGAGGAGGAGTATTTTCGCACCAATTTTATAACGTCGGGGGTTATAATAGACCAAAAGTATAATGGAGGGTATAAAAGATCCTTTTCATATAGTAGAGGGATATTTTTGGCCCTTCTCCCTAAAAAAATATCAATTTATTTTTCTCTTCCTTTCCTTTTTATTCCTACGTTCCTCACCATATATTTTTTCTTTACCTTCCTCACATATTCTTACTAACTCAGGGGCAGAGCTAGATGGACGGAAGGGAGTTCAACCTCCTTTGCCAGAAAATGGTTAATTTTTTTCATGTACACGCATTAGATGTTGAATTCCCTCAGTTTTTTCGCGTAAACATATCTTTTTGATTTTTTTGAATCCCCTTGATGAAAATCCTACTTTTGCCAGTGAACGTACTAAGTAAAAAAATAGGGCTAAATTTGAGAATATCATGGTCGATCTCTCTACTACGCTGCACACTACAAGAAAGATTTGTGGGGATTAATTTAAAGATTTGTGACAGTTTTTGACCTCTACAAAACGAATTGTTGCGGTGTTAAAAAATATCACAATTACATTCGCCACAAGCATTTATGTGGGAGTTTTTCACGTTATGTCCTATAGCATGTACGCAGTAGGCATCGCTGATATTCTACTAATCTATTTGTCTTTAGTAAATCTCCATGAATCTTATTGAATTATTTTATGACAATAAGTTAAAGAAAATTCGTGAACATTGAAAAAAAATACACACAGTTGTCGTTTAAGCCAAGTGCAGTACTTGAGTTAATTTTAAAAAGATTCAAGATGCCGGACATACCGAAGTACGATGTGACTTCGGATCCACAGGAGAATATCACAACCTACACCACTACGGTGAAGGAAAACGATTTGTCTCAACACGAGATTGAGTCGGTTCAGTTGAAAAAGTTTGGAGAAACCCTCACGAAGGGGGATCTGACTTGAGCATTATTTGATTCTTTTGAAATGCTTGCAAACTCGTTCATTAAGGCCCATGCCGAAGCAATGAAGGTTTATACCATAAAGGCAGACATATTCAGAATTTCATAGGTCGAATCCGAGCTGCTGCGGGAATTTGTGATCTAATTCCAGAAAGAAAGGATGTTGCTACAAGCGATTCCAGATGAGTGGGCAGCGGAGGAATTCACAAAGGGTCTAAATCCACTGAGTTCCGATGCCTTCCGAAAGCTGAAGAAGAGCCTGCTCGAGTTTTAGGCAACCACCTGGGCAGATACCATAACCGGTATGACTCAACAATAAGGATAAAAGACGATTAGATTGGGTCTTCGGTATCAAATAAAGGACAGGTTCAAGACAAAAACCAGGACAAGCATAAAAGTGATTTTGATGAGGATTGACGGTCCTCTAGAGGTCATTTTCTACCATACGAGAGGATCGATGGGCATAGCAGCAGAGGGTTTCAAACATCAGATAGGGTCACCACCGACAGAAGAGCTGATTATGGCGAGAACAACAAGAGGTTGCAAGAAAAAGAGGTGCCACGGGCCTGAAACTCCGCATATCCCAGGTTATCGGATTACAACTTTAACAACAGTTTGGTAGAAATGGTATTGGCAATAAGGAATATCAAGGAAGCACGATTCTCGAAGCCAATCGGATCAGATCCTAGCCACAGGGATCCCAGTTTATGGTGTGAGTACCATGGAACTCACGATCACAGAATTGGGGACTGTCGGCATCTTCATGAAGAGGTAGCTACATTGTTGAAGAATGGCCATCTCAGGGAGTTTTTAAGCAACCGAGCCAAGAACAATTAGGGCTGAAGCCGGGACAATGTTGAGCCTTCAAAGGTAGCAGAAGGGTCAGCTCAGATGACTATCAACATGATCTTCAGTGGAAGCAAAGTCAATGGTATAATCCTTTCAGCAGCGAAATAAACAAAGATATCGGTGACTCACAACAAGAGACTCCGGGAAGTCGCGGAAGATGATATCACCTTCACGGAGGAGGACTCTGACGGATTTTTTCTGCCACCCAATGACGCTTTAGTAATCTCTATCAATGTCTTAGATTCAAAACTAAACGTGTTTTGGTTGACCCAGGGAGTTCAGCCAACACAATACAATGGGGAGTTCTGGAGCAAGCAATATTAACCAGGAACATCGTTCCAGGGGCAAAACTCTTAGCTAGCTTCAACTTGACAAGCGTGACAACCCGATGAGAGATTTTGCTGCCCTTACATGCCAAAGGTGTAGTGAAGACCACTCTATTTGAAGTGGTGGATGGCGATAAGGGTTACAATGTAATCCTTAGAAGGCCGTGGATACACAAATGAAGGTCGTGCCCTCAACATATCACCAGTTGTTGAATTTCCAATGCCATAGGGAATCAAGCAAATAAGAGGAGACCAGTTGGTGGCGAGGGAGATGAACGCAGTGACTGTATCCAGCACCAAGGGGAAGGAGTCTAACAAATAACAATTACATGAACTGATGCCTTCTCCCTTTCCGAATAAAGACGATAAAGGCGAGGAGTCATCGAAATTCCATCAGGTTTCAAGATATTTTCAAGTACCAGAAGTGACAGATGCGACCAAGTTAACCGTGGAAGAACTCGAGCAAGTGGCCCCATTCGACGAATTTTTGGAAAGGAAGTTTCATCTGGGAACAAGGTTAAATCCCCAGCTCAGGTTAGAATTTATAAATATCCTTAAATCTAACATTGACTGCTTTGCATGGTCACACTCGGATATGACAGGTATCCCATTGGAGGTAGCACTCCACAAGCTAAGTCTCTATCCAAACTTTCCACTGGTAAGGCAAAAGAAACGCCCGATAGTAGAAGTCAGGAACAAGTTTGTTAAAGAAGAGTTAACCCGATTACTTAATATTGGTTCGATCCGGGAGGTAAATATCCAAAATGGTTAGCCAACATAATTGTAGTACCCAAAAAGAATAAATAGTTTAGAATGTGCGTAGAATATAATGATTTAAATAAGGCATGCCCTAAAGACTCATTTCCGTTGACAACATTGATAAAATAATCGATGCTACGGCCGGATATAAGTTAGTGAGTTTCCTTGATGCTTACTCCGGGTACAATCAGATTAAGATGAACCCGGAGGATCAGGAAAAAATATCTTTCATGATAAACTTTGGCACATATTGCTATAATGTGATGCCTTTTGGGCTTCAGAACGCCGGAGCCACTTATCAGAGGCTCGTTAATAAAATGTTTGAGATTCAGATAGGCAAAACAATGGAAGTATATATTGATGAAATGTTAATCAAGTCTTTGAATGCAGGGGATCATTTGAAACATCTTCAAGAAACTTTCGGCATTCTGAGAAAGAACAACATGAAGCTTAACCCATAAAAATGCGTGTTCGGGATTGGTTCTGGTAAGTTCTTGGGGTTCTTGGTCTTGCAAAGAGGGATCAAGGTAAATCCCAATAAAATCAGAGCTATCGAGGACATTCTGGACCAATTGACAAGCGTGAAGGAAATACAGAGGCTGACCGAAAGATTGGCAGCTTTAAGCAGATTCATCTAAGATCTTCAAAAAAGTGCCATCACTTCTTTTCACTCATGAAAAAGAAGAACGATTTTGAATGGACTCCAAAATGCCAACAGGCATTGAATGACCTAAAAAGGTACTTGTCTAGACCCCCGTTACTGTCAAAACCAGGGGAAGGCAAGCAACTAATGATATATCTAGCAATCTTGGAAGTAGCGGTAAGTGCCGTATTGGTCCGAGAAGAGGAAGGTACGCAATTTTCTCTTTACTACGTTAGTAAAATTTTGTCGGGAGTGGAGGCTCGTTATTCGCACCTCGAAAAGAGGGCCTTGGCTCTCGTAGTTTCCTCTCAAAATCTTAGGCCTTATTTTCAGTGTCACATGATAGCCATTGTGACAACCTTTCCCTTAAGGAATGTCCTTCACAAGCCTGAATTATCAGGCCGTTTGGCTAAAATGGTAGTCAAAATTAGCCAATTCGATATTGAGTACAAACCCTAGACTGCAATCAAGTCGCATGGCCGATTTTGTGGCCGATTTCAGTGCCGGCTTAATGCCCTTGGCTGCTAAGGAAGCAGTGTTGGCATTGGAAACGAAATCAGGAGTTTGGACCTTGTTTATGGATGGAGCTTCCAATGTAAAGGGGTCCGGTCTCGGGGTTGTTATAATAATACCCTCGGGGGAAACCCTGAGGCAGGCCATTAATACTGTTTCCTTAACTAACAATGAAGACGAGTATGAGGCTTTGGTTTCATGACCGGGACTAGCCCGGGGACTAGTCTCTAAGGTCATCGAAGTAAAATACGACTCCCAGCTAGTAGTAAACCAAGTGTATGGGATTTTTGACGCAAAGGAAGAATGCTTGCAACAGTATTTGAACAAGGTTCAGACATTGCTTGCACGATTCAGAGAATGGTACATAATCCAAACTCCAAGGGAAGAAAATGTAGAAGCATATGCATTGGCTAATTTGGGGTCATCCATGGAGATGAAAGGATCTAATTCCGGTACAGTCGTCACACTTTTACATTCAGTGTTGGACGTGGATGGCTATTGCGAAGTGAATTTGACCAACTTGGTCTAGTACTGGAGGAACGAGTTCATCGAGTATCTCCGACATGGTAAATCACCCGAGGATCCCGAAGGAGTCCTGGGCACTACGGACTAAAGCAGCTCGCTACTGCCTCGTAGGTGGGCAGTTATATAGGAGGTCGTTCGAGGGACCATTGGCCCGGTGTCTAGGGGCCTGGGAGGCAGACTACGTGTGGAGGGAAGTCCATGAAGGAGTTTGCGAGAATCATTCTAGTGCAGACTCGTTAGTTTAAAGTTGATCAGGGCTGGTTACTACTAGCCTCGGATGGAACAGGACGCAAAAGCATTCGTTAAAAGATGTGACAAATGTCAACGTCATGCGTAGTTGGTACACCAACTAGCAGAACTTTTGCATTCGGTGCTGTCCCCGTGGCCGTTCATGAAATGGGGGATGGACATAGTTGGTCCTCTACCACCGGGCCCCGGAAAGGTAAGATTTCTTTTAGTTTTAACTGATTATTTCACTAAGTAGGTTGAAGCAAGTCCTTACCAGAAGATTGGTGAACGCGAAGTGGTCGACTTTCATATGGGACCATACAATTTTGCCGATTTGGAATACCTAAGGAAAACACTTGTGACAACGGTCGCAGTTTGTAAGTTCAAAGTTCACAAAATTTTTGAAAAGGTTAAATATCAAGAGAATTACGTCTTTATCGTATCACCCAAGTGCTAACGGACAGGCCGAATCGACCAACAAGGTAATTATTCAGAACCTTAAGAAAATGTTGGAAGATGCTAAGGACAAGTGGCTTAATGAGCTACCAGGAGTACTATCAAATTCTCAAGCTTTGCATTCGAACCTTTCGGGTGAGGGGGGGATAATATCTTATACGACACAAAGAGTGCATCGAAAATCGAGGACTGCGAGAACCAAGATCAATGTTTCATCAGGACCAGGGACTGCATGATCAGTCCCGTAGAAATAAGTTGTACAAGTTAGCCACATGTATTGACAACTTTAGTTACTTATGCAAATGGATCCCATGTACTTTTAAACATTGAGGGAACAAAACAAAGTCCTTTTATTTTTATCTTATTTCTTGTACAAATGATGAGTTACTTTTATTGTTTGAAATTTAACAAAAACTTCAAATACTTGTGCCGAAATGATCAGAAAACGTCTTCTTCAAGAGCACCATAAACATTAGGAACCTCTCTTATGAAACCCTCATAGTAAAGGGTAGATTTCGGAAGAGTTTATGCCCAGAATCAAAGAAGAGATAACCTGATTACTTTATATTGGTTCGATCCTGGAGGTAAAATATCCAGAATGGTTAGCCAACGTAGTTATAGTACCCAAAAAGAATAACAAGTTTTGGATATGCGTAGACTATAAGGATTTAAATAAGGCATGCCCCAAAGACTCATTCGCGTAGCTGAACATCGGTCAAATGATCGATGCTACGTCCGGATTGAGCCAATGGGTTTCCTAGACGCTTACTCTAGATACAATCAAATTAAGATGAACCTAGAGGATCAGGAAAAAACATCATTCATAACAAACTTTGGAACATATTGCTAAAATGTGATGCCTTTTGGGCTTAAGAAAGCTGGAACCACTTATCAGAAGCTCGTTAATAAAATGTTTAAGAATTAGATAGGCAAAACAATGGAAGTATATATTGATGACATGTTAGTCAATTCTTTGAATGCAGGGGATCATTTGAAACATCTTCAAGAAACTTTTGACATTCTGAGAAAGCACAATATGAAGCTCAACCCGGAAAAATGCGCGTCCAGGATTGGTTCCGGTAAGTTCTTTGGGTTCTTGGTCTTGCAAAGAGGGATTGAGGTAAATTTTGATAAAATCAAAGCTATCGAGGAACTTCTGGACCAATTGCCAAGCGTGAAGGAAGTACAGAGGCTGACCGTAAGATTGGCGGCTTTAAGTAAATTCATCTCAAGATCTTCAGAAAAGTGCCATAACTTTTTTTTCACTTTTGAAAAAGAAGAACGATTTCGAATGGACTCTAGAACGCCAACAAGCATTAAAAGACCTAAAAAGGCACTTATCTAGCCCACGCTACTGTCCATACCGGGGGAAGGCGAGCAGTTGATGATATATCTAGCGGTCTTGGAAGTAGCGGTAAATGCCGTGTTGGCCCGAGAAGAGGAAGGTACACAATTCCCTATTTACTACATTAGTAAAAATTTATCGGGAGCGCGCACTCGTTATCTGCACCTCGAAAAGATGGCCTTGGCTCTCGTTGTTGTCTCTTGAAATCTTAGGCCTTATTTTCAGTGTCACCCGGTAACCTTTGTGACAACCTTTCGTTTAAGGAATGTCCTTCTCAAGCCTGAATTGTTAGGCCGTTTGGCAACATGGGCAGTCAAAATAAGCGAATTTGACATTGAGTACAAACCCGGGACTGCAATCATGTCGCATGTTTTGGCCAATTTTGTGGTCGATTTTAGTCCCGAGTTAATGCTCTTGGCTAATAAGGAAAAAGTACTGGTGTCGGAAATGACATTAGGAGTTTGGAACTTGTTATGGATGGAGCTTCCAATGTAAATGGGTTCGGTCTCGGGGTTATTCTAATAACGCCCTTGGGGAAAACCCTAAGGCAGACCATTAAAATTGTTCCATTAAATAACAATGAAGCCAAGTATGAGGCTTTGGTTGCAGGACTTGAACTACCATGGGGACTAGGCTCTAATGTCATCGAAGTAATTGTGACTCCCAGCTGGTAGTAAACCAAGTGTGTGGGATTTTCGATGCAAAGGAACAACGCATGCAGCAATATTTGAACAAGGTGCAGATGTTGCTTGCACGATTCAGGGAATGGTCAATAATCCACATTCCAAGGGAAGAAAATGTGAAAGCAGATGCATTGGCTAATTTTGGGTCATCCACGGAGATGAAAGGATCTGACTCCGGTACAGTCGTCCAACTTTTACATTCAGAGTTGGACGTGAACGACTACTGCGAAGATAATTTGACCAACTTGGTTTTGTACTTGTGGAACGAGTATCTCCGACATGGTAAATTAGCTGAGGACCCAAAGGCGTCCTAGGCACTGTGGTCCAAAGCAGCTCGCTGCTGCCTCGTAAATCGGTAGTTACACAGGAGGTCGTTCTAGGGATCAGTGGCCCGGTGTCTAGGGGCTTCAGAGGCGGACTAAGTGATGAGGGAAGTACATGATAGAGTTTGCTGGAATCATTCTGGTGCGGACTCGCTAGTTCTAAAGTTGATCAGGGTAGGTTACTACTGGCCCCGGATGGAACATGACACAAAAGCATCCGTTCAAATATGTGACAAATGTCAACGTCATGCGTAGTTGGTACACCAACCAGTAGAACTTTTGCATTCAGTGTTGTCCCCATGGCCATTCGTGAAATGGGGGACAGATATAGTTGGTCCTCTACTACCGAGCCCCGTAAAGGTAAGATTTCTTTTAGGTTTAACTGATTATTTCATTAAACGGGTTAAAGCAGGTCCTTACAAAAAGATTGGTGAATGCAAAGAGGTTGACTTCATATGGAACCACATAATTTGCCAATTCGGAATACTGAAGGAAATCGCTTGTGACAACGGACCGCAGTTCATAGGTTCAAAGGTCACAGAAATTTTGGAAGGGTTAAAATCAAGAGAATTACGTCTTCACCATATCACCCAAGTGCTAACGGACAAGCGGAATAGACCAACAAGGTAATTATTCAGAACCTTAAGAAAAAGTTAGAAGATGCTAAGGGTAAGTGGCATGATGAGCTACCAGGAGTACTATGGGCATATCAAACAACGGTGAAGTCAAGCACGGGAGAAACACCCTTCTCACTCGTGTATGGCACGGAGGCTATGATACCGATAGAAGTAGGGGAGGCGACCTTAAGGTTTTCTCAAGACAACAAAGAGGAAAACAATGAAGGGTTGCTAGTGAAGCTGGACGTTATCGATGAACGACGGGACTTGGCGTACTATAAGGATGGTGGCTCAAAAGAAAATGATGGAAAGATATTATAATCGCATGTCAAATCTTCGCTATTTCAAGGTAGGGAATTTTGTTTTGAGGAAGGTGACTCAGAGCATTCGAGAAGTCAATGTTGGAAAACTAGGGCTAACGTAGGAAGGTCCTTATCAGGTTTCAGGTATCACCGGTAAGGGATTATATGAGTTGGAAAATAAATATGGAGTCAAATTTTCCAGTAATTGGAACGTGACTCATCTCAAAAGTTTTATTGTTGATGGTTCCTGCCAATATTGAAAGTATGTGCTGTACTCTTTTTGCCTTCGACCAGTTTTTGTCCCGATCGAGTTTTTCTGGCAAGGTTTTTAACGAGGCAGCGACATAAAGCATACTACGAAGGAAGTGTTATCGGCAAAGGAAAAACCTTTAATATCAAGGCACTAAAATCTTCACATATCTAGATGATTAAATAATCTTTAGATCAGTGGCAAGCTTTGGCTTCCATTATTAAACAGAATTATATAACCGTTCACAAGTTGTTTCCACCGGTGAAGCGAAAATCTGGGGTAATAGGCTTCCAGTGTTAGAATTCACATACTTCTCCTTCAATCATTGTGGGGGGGGGGGGGGGGATAATATCTAATACAGCACCAAGAGCGCCACAAAAGTCGAGGACTGCAAGAACCGGGATCAATGGTTTATCAGGACTAGGGGCTGCATGATCAGCCCTGTAGAAATAAGTTGTAAAAGTTTGTCGCGTGTATTGGTAGCTTTAGTTACTTAAGCAAATAGATGCCCATGTACTTTTAAAAATTGAGGGAATAAACCAAAGTCCTTTTATTTTTATTTATTTCTTGTCCAAATGATGAGTTAGTTTTATCGTTTTAAAGATGACAAAAACTTCAAATGCTTGTGCCGAAATGAATAGAAGATGTCCTCTTCAAGAGTACCGTAAACATAAGAGCCCTCTCTTATGAACCCATCATAGAAAAGGGTATATTCTGGAAGAGTTAATGTCCAGATCGAAAGCTGTCGGGTGAAAAAATATACCTGAGGCTTTAATCAACAAAACATAAAAAGGATATTTTTGCACAGTACTTCAGAAAAAATTATTTTATTAAAGTGCCAAACTCAATAAAAGTCTTGGTATAATTTCAGAAGATAAAAAAATAGAAAAATTATCCATCATTTGTGCCTCCAGAACCTGAAGGAGGAGGAGAAGGTGGATTTACTACCTGTTCAGGAAATCTTCTTCAGTCTCCCCATCGGTTCCTGGGTACTCAAAACTAGTACTCAAGGAGTCAGTCGCAGTAGACCGAGTAGGAAGATTTTCACGAGTAGATAACTCCAGTTCCTAAGCCTGGGAAATACAATCGTCTATATTGGCGATTCCCACTTTGGCCTCCTCCAAGGTCTTCTTCTTCATATGATATATGGCATAGGTCTTCTCGAAGACGAGGGAATCCTCTTGATCTTGGAGTTTGGCATGAGTTTATCGATTTTGGCCTGGAACTCTTCTCTTTCGAACTTCATGGCGCTGAGGCGAGAGTCAAGCTCAATAGTTGTAGTTAAGTGGATTCGGTTTTGCTCCATGACTCTCTTAAACCTCTTCCATTTTGGCTCTCTTCTCCTCAGCAGCATTGGACTCCTCGATTTTGGTGCATAAGCTGCTCTTCAAGATATTTATTTGCTCCTCGAAGGCAAACTCGCACTCAGCAGCGGCGATGACAGCATCTTGAAGTTCGGCCTACTTAGCCTTAGCTTCTTGAAGCTTTTCACGTAATTGGGCAACTTCTTGGCTGTGGGCCATTCTATCTTGTTCGTTGTGCTGCAATCAAGCCTCAAGCTCGTCTGCCTCAATAGCTTTTACCTCCAGCACTGGGAGGCGCACAACGATCTGGTTCCTTTAAGCCAAAAGTTGATCTCGCTCAAAAGCAAGCCCTTGTTTATCAAGGATCAACCTTTACAGGCCCTCAGAAATAAGGAGGTTGGCCTAGAAAGAAGAGATTAGAACTAAGGCTACCATTGCAGCTTATACATATCAAAAAGGGAAGAGAATGAGGGAAATTGGTAGGATACCTATGCTGCACTATGCATGTTGTTGTTTATCAGGCACTCCCCAGAAATGGAGCCATTTTCCTTCCAACCTTTCTCCGAAGCCAGTGTCTTCAGATAATTTGCAAGCTCCACCGGCTTGGACAAAAGATGTCAGTCTTTTGAAACTGAAAGAGTGGCACTTCTCCTCCCACGAGGATTTGAGGAAGGGGTGAATAATCGCGCCTCAAGTTTCCATGGTCAGGTTACTGAGGAGGAGAAGCATCCCTTTCTCAATCATCTATTGCCGGTGGAGGAGATGAAGATGGTGCTGGTGGTGAAGGACCAGCTGGCATTGATGGGCGGGAAGTTGTTGGTGTAGAAGGATAAGAAGCAGTTGCGGCAAGAGCAGTGCTGGTTGTTATTTGCTCAATCGTTAGGGATAGAAGAGGCCCAAGTCCGAATTACTTGGACGGGAGACTCCAATGGGGTCCAGGAAGAGAGAATCGACATTCTCGACCAAGCCCATCTCACCCTAAAGCTCATGGGTTTCCTCCAGTGTTGGGTTTTAAAGCTCCCCCGTCTGAGCATCCGATTGAGCTGATGAAGATCTCCTTTGAAGGGAAGCCTCTTCACCACTAGCTTCTCCTTCATCAATGAGGAGCACTATGGCCGGCCCGAATGGTGTTTTCTTTGCTCTCTTCTCCTCAGTCCCAGCAGAGGAGGAGCATCTCCTTTTCGATTTCTTGTTCCCGGGCTGGGGACTCTGAGAAGAGGTACCTTCACCGGAGGCTCGGGCATATCCACGAGCTCTGCTTCGGGCGAGGGCATTTTGCAGCACCCTCCTGGCCTCCTCGAGATCCTCTAAAGCATCGACTTCGGAGCCGACGATGGAGCCCCTCGGAAGTCCTGTATCAAGCTAAAAGGGAGTTAGCAACTTATCCATGAGACTTATTGTATTCGAACAAGAATAAGAGAAAAGAAGGACATGACTTGCCATGGGGCTTGGCCTTCCACTCGTATTTGGGGGATATTTCCTTCTACTGTTGGGACTCCGGAATTGTAATGTACGGGATTTTCTAAACCCATTGGTCCAGACCTTGGACTCATGGTGGATCCCATCGGGTAGCTGAAACGAAGAAAACAGAAAATTAGCAAAAGTAGGAGATGAATTTTTCACGAAGAGAGGAAATAGAAAATTGAAAACTTATGAAAAATGTTCCAGGACTCAGGAAAGGATGGAGTTGTGGTCAGGATAATATACCTGGTAGCAATGACGATGAACCGCTCCATCCATCCACGTTCGTCGTCATTGTCTACACTGGTGAGAAGAGCATGGTGACCACGCTTGCTAAAATTTATTACTCCCCCACAGAAAACATGGGCGAGTAAAGGTTCATGATGTGTGCAAGAGTTAGGGTTTTCCCGTTCTCGGTTTATGGTTGACGAAGACAGGCCATCATCTGCCATATAGATGGGTCTACTTGTGCTAAGCTAACCTAATATCAGTGAAAAAGCTCCAATATTATTGGTTGAGCCTTTCACTCGACCCCAAAGAGAACGGACCCAAGGTAAAGGGATATGTATAGACATACATAAAGCCTTCCTTGGAGTAGGTAACTCGATCTAATATATCTGGGGCGAAGATCTCAAGATTGGGGCAGTTGTAGTCCTCCTTCACAATTGGGACACTGGAAGGACGAACAGAGGAGGGGAACCTGCGAACTGGCCAAAACCGGTGGCTTTGAGAAATTGCAGAAGGAGCTTTTTCTTTAAGGTTGTTTGCAGTGCTGAGTTGAAGGGGTATTATGGTTCTAACAGTATATGAAGACATAGTGGTAAGTGGTTTTGGCAAATGTGAAGCCACTCATTGGGGATATGCATTAAATACATAATATAGTATCATTCAGCCGCTCTTTGGTGCATATCATATCATATCATACCCAAGTCTCGAGGATGACTCAGTAAGGTCTCATATTGTTACTTCATCGTACCCGACCTAAAGAGATCTCGGTTATACCTGGTCTCAATAGAACTCGGCGTACACGGTCTCAAAAGGACTCAGTTGTACCCGGCCACACAAGGCCCGGTAAATATTTCATATCATATTACTTTGTACCCGACCTTATAGAGGACTCGGTCGTACCCGGCCTCAGGAGGTCTAGACTGTACCTGGCCTCAACAGGACTCAATGTAGTCAGCCTTAAGAGATATCGGTAGTCGGATATCTCATTTAATGTTTCATCATATCCAAGTGATCAGTGGTTGCATAATAGGTGGCGTACTCGGCCGTCTATAGCGTGGCTTGGTAAAGTAAAATATATACATATATTTGTAAGTGCAATGTACGGTCAATTCCAAGAGATACTAAGATTAGACGTAGAATGAATCATATTTTCCGACCTCAGGATGTTATCTAGGAACACCTCAGACTGGTAGAAAATGCTACCAGCAAGAATGTACAAGAACAGGAACAACGTTACTGAGAAGGGCTTAGAACAATCCAATCTTACAAGGTTCGTCTTTGATTTAGCCTTAGACTGTTTAGGAATTCTCAAGGGAATTTAAGAGCGTTTTGGTTGAACTAAAGTTGGTGATACTTCCTAGAATGAAAGAGAGATAGGCTAAACTGCCTTTTTACACCAAGTCTAGAAAATTCTGCCCCAAATGCCAAGCAGGTTACCCTGCACTGGTCATTGTGCCCTGTGAGACAGCTGGCGCATTCTGGTCAACTGGAACTGCCTCTTTGTCCTTATGACGTGTTTCCGGCTGATTCGGTGTGCTAAAACCTTATTAATATTCAACTTCACATGAGGGGGGATAGTGTGAGGCATAACATCATCCCCCTTCAGAATATTCATCCTCGAAAGTTGAATCATAGTCACTCTTTGAAAACTTCTCTAGTCATGTTGTTCCCATTATAGTAATCTCATTGTTGCCTTCTGTAGTATGGAACAAATGGGGGTACCTGGATTATCAGCTTCCTAGGTCATTTCTTCTATATTATTATTCCTCCAAAGTACTTTGACTGAAGCTACCTTCTTGGTTAGCAGCTTGCGAACTTGACGATCTAGGATAGACACCGGAATTTCTTCATAAGATAGGTCCTCTGTGACTTGAATATCATCAATAGGGATAATACAGGATGGATCGCCCAAGCAATTTCGAAGCATAGATACATGGAATACCAGATGCACTACTTCCAATTCCGGGGCAGCTCCAGCTTATAAGCTACTTGACCGACCTTCTGAATAATTCGATATGGTCTGATATACCGAGGGTTGAGTTTGACTTTCTTACCAAACCTCATCATGCCTTTCATAGGCGATACCTTTAAGAATACCTAGTCTCCCACAATGAACTCCAAATCTCGTCGTCAGTTATCTGAACAAGATTTTGCCTGCTTTGAGTGCTCAATAATCAACCTCGAATCATTTTACCTTATCTACAACATGTTGCACCAACTCAGGACTCATTACTTTGTTTCACCAACTTCAAACCAGCCGATAGGAGGCCTGCACTTTCGTCCATATAGGGCCTCATATGGTACCATCCGAATGCTAGCATGGTAGCTGTTGTTGTAGGCAAATTTGATGAGAGGTAGATGATCCTCCCACTTTCCTTTGAATTCTAAGACACAAGGGCGTAACATGTCCTCAAGCATTTGAATAGTGCTTTCGGCCTTACCATCTGTTTGGGGATGAAAAGTTGTGCTAAGGTTGATCTTCGTACTCAATCCTTTTGGAAATAATTTCCAGAAGTTAGCTGTAAACTGGGCATCTTTGTTCGATATGATATAAATTGGATCCTATAAAGTCGAGCTATTTCTTTGATATATAACTTAGCATAATGTTCAACTGAGAAGCTAGTCATAACAGGTAGGAAATGAGATGACTTGGTGAGCCGACCCACAACAAACTATATGGAATCAAACTTTCGGCATGATCGTGGTAACCCGGTAACGAAATCCATGTTGATCATCTCCCATTTCCAGGTTGGAATTTCCATATTTTGAAGCAATCCTCCTGTTTTTGGTGTTCAACCTTAACCTGTTGGCAATTTGGATATTGAGCGACGTATTCAGTAACGTTTCTCTTTATGTTGTTCCAACAGTATAGCTGTCAAAGATCATGATACATCTTGGTTGACCCAGGATGAATAGGATACTGGGACTGATGAATTTCTGCCATGGTTTTCCCTTTGAGTCCCCCGATATTGGGCATACACAACCAGCTAGTCCTTATATCTAAGGACTACATCCTTGGATAGCTCGAACACTTGCTTCTTCTGAAAAGGAATACTTTCTCTTATTTTCACCAGGGCTAAATTGCCAAATTGTCGTGCCTTTACTGCAGCCACTAACGAGGATTCGACAGTGCTTCGAATTATGGCTCCTCCGCCATCGGTATCAAACAATCGTATACTTAATTAGCCAAATGGTTCAAGTCCTTAATCATCTCCAACTTATGAGTTTCCACATTACATAGACTGCCCAAGTATTTCCAACTTAACGCGTCAGGCACAACGTTCGACTTCCCGTGGTGGTATAGAATATAACCATCATAATCCTTTAATAATTCGAGCCACCTCCGCTGCCTTAAATTCAACTCTTTTTGCTGGAATATGTATTGCAAGCTCGTAAGATCCGTGAATATGTCAACATGAACTCTATACAAATAATGACGCCATATTTTTAGGGAGAATATGATAGCTGCTAATTCCAGATCATGGATCGGGTAATTTTGCTCATGGTTTCTCAGTTGCCTTGAAGCATATGCAATAACCCTATTAACTCTTGAAAGCTCTTCTCACAAATGTCGGTCCATCTTAGCTGCCTTATGGGTCAACTTCATTAATGGAGCAGCTATGGATGAGAAATTCTCCACAAACCTTCAGTAGTATTCGGCTAAGCCCAAGAAGCTACGTACCTCCGTAGGCACTGTGGGCCTTGGACAATTCTTAACTGCTTTGATCTTTTGACCATCGACTTTGATACCCTCACCTGATACTATATGCCCAAGAAAAGCCACTGAGTTCAACCAGAACTCGCATTTGGAAAACTTGTCGTACAAGTTACACTACCAAAACATACGTAATACCATTCGCAAATGCTCTGCGTGCTCCACTTTTGATCGAGAATACACCAAAATATCATCCAAGAACATGATCACAAAGATGTCCAAAAATGGATTAAATACCCAATTCATCATATCCCTAAAAGTTGTTATTACGTTGGTTAGGCTAAAAGACATAATAAGGAACTCATAATGGCCATATCTGGTCCGGAAGGCTGTCTTTCGGATATCTTCATCCTTGACTCTCAGTTGGTGATATCCAGACCTGAGAACGATCATTGAAAAATACTTGGCGCCCTACAGTTGATCAAACAGATAATTGATACTCAGAAGCAGATACTTATTCTTAATGGTTACCTTATTCATATGTCGATAATCAATATATATCCTCAATGAACCATCTTTCTTGCGAACAAATAGCTATGGGGCTCCCTATGGGGAAGTACTAGGTTGGATAATGCCCTTATCTAAAAGATCCTTCAATTGAATTTTCAATTCCTTCAATTTGGCAGGATCCATCCTCTACGGAGGGAGATATCGGTTGCATATCGGGTGGCACCTCGAAGAAAAACTCGACCTCTCTCTCGGGAGGGATACCCGGGAGCTCATCAGGGAACACATCAGAAAATTCTCTAACAATTGGAACCATTTGAAGGGTTGGAGGCTTTGCCTCTACATCTTGTACTCGCACCAAATGATAGATACACCCTTTCGAGATCATCTTTCGAGCCTTAAGGAAAGAAATAAAATTTCATTTTGGCACTACAATACCACCCTTCCATTTAATAACGGGCTCTCCTGGAAAGTTAAAGTGAACAACTTTCTCCCAACAATTCACAGAATAACAAGAAGCCAACCAATCCATTCCCATAATAACATCAAATTCTACCATTTCTAATTCATTCAAAGCAACTAAGGTATGATGATCATAAATCGTCACATCGCAACCTTGATATACCCGCCTAACCATCACTGACTCATCTACGGGCATAGATAATTCAAATGGCTGACATAATAATTCAGGTTCTTTACCATATTTACCAACAACAAATTGAGTAATGTACGACAACGTAGAACACGGATCTATCAAAGTATACACATTAATGAAGAATATGGAAGTATACCTGTGACCACATTTAGTGATGACTCTAGGTTCTATCGTCCTGACAATCATGGATGCGATTCTGTTGTCTACCCAAACTAGATGCTCCACCTCTTCCTCTACCTCCTGATGGTTGCATGCCTTGATCATGAGGGCATGCTGATGATGAAGAAGCGTATATAGATCTCATTGGCGGCAACATATTACCCACATTTCTCATTGGACAAAAGCATATAATGTAAATGGGTTGTCCACAAGAATAGCATAAGTCTGAACCCTGGCGGCAATAACCAAAATGATTCATACCACATCGGCCACACTGCGGCACCGGGGGCCTTATTTTACTCGGGTCTCCACAATGTTGCAAGATCTGTCCTTGGGAATTCTGACCTCGACTGGAATGAGTGGTCTAATCATAACGTTGACCCTGGAATTGTGATGTTGCATTAGCCACCGGATAAGATGGATGCAGAGGAAACGGAGGTCTGAACTCACCTTGAGACTCTCTTGTATCATATGTAGGTCGGGCTCTCTTATGTTGGCCTTGGTCATGCTCTTGAGCGGCTTGTTGTTGTCTCTTGCAATCCTCCAAGTTCTGCACGCAGTCTTGAATACAAGAAATATCCATATTCGGACTCAGAGAAGCAGTGGTACATTGATTTATCAAATGTGGTCCTAAACACCCACAAATCGATGTGCTCTATCACTCATCTCAGCCACATCTGAAAGAGCATACTTGGCCAATGAGTTAAATTGCATGCTATACTCCCGAACACTCATGTTACCTTGTCCCAAACATAAAAATCTATCTTGTTTGGCTCGGTGGACCTCAATAGGCAGATGTTGCTGCAGAAATGCCTCAGAAAACTCACTCCATCCTGTTGGTAGAGCAAGAGGTCCCTAGATTGTTCCTAGGTTTCATACCAATTCACAACAATATCTCGCAATATATATATGAGGCAAGTTCTACAGACTCATTATAGGTGGCATGCATAATCCGTAAAGTTCGTTGCATCTATTCCAGAAAATTTTTGGGATCTGCATTTGGATTTGTTACGGTGAGTATTGGGGGGTCAAAGTTAATGAAATTCTGAACTCTCACACTGAACGCCCTATATGAAGTGCTATGGGCCTATCATTGGGCCCGAGAGGCGACTAATCGAGTCAACAACTGTACTGCACTTCTCATAACTAGATCCTACTCAAGAATAACCGGGGGAGGAATAGGAGGAACACTAATTTCTCTTTGACATTTCGGGGGTAGTGGTGTTGTCCTCGAAACCTGAGTATCAGCCTCATTATGAGGTCCATGTGGATCCACATGGGCAGGTGGCACCCGACTGGTACCTTTTCCTGCCTCTTCAACTAATCTTTGAACAACCGGTTGATGTCTCGTAGTGGGCATTACTATAAATATAAACAAAATAAGGATTAGAAGTGAATGCTTTCGACTCAGCTCTATCGCACGATCTAGATTAGAAAGAAAGGTATTTCATACTAGATATGTTGTAGCCTCCTATTATAAGTATGGTGCATGACATACCCATAAATAAGACTCTACAAGATACGGCTTGCAGGCTCCCTATGACAAACCTGTTCTGATACCAAGTTTGTCACATCCCAACCTCGAGAGCTGCGACCGGCACACGATGTTCGAAGGTCCGTGCGAACCAACGCTCACACTTAGACCTTTCAACATGAAAATATGGGCTAACAAGGCCTCCGAGTACAAAACCAGAATTTAAGTTGATCACAACTATATGTGGGAGAAATCTTAACATATTTATAAACTTATACATATAAACAACCGTTGCTAATAAGGTCACAACAAACCTTTACATACACCCGAATACTAGTATGCAAGCCTCTAAGAGTGCCGGAATACATATACAACTTGGTTGGGACAGGGCGCCAACGTACCCAAAATTATTGGAACATATACTATCACACCTCCTTTTTCCGAGGGGATAGAGAGTTTTGCCAATTAAAGAGACATTAATCGAAATGGGATTATTTATTTATTCAGAGTCGCCACTTGGGATAATTTATGGTGTCCCAAGTCACCAATTTATTTTAAATCCCAAATCGAGGAAATTGACTCTTATTTATGGTCCGCGAACATAGAAGACCGGGTAAGGAATTCTGTTAACCCGAGAGAAAGTGTGAGGCACTCCCGAGTTTCGTTGTTTTAGCACGGCCGCTCAACTATTAGTAATTGGCCTAATCATCTAATTTAATACGTGTTTTAAGAGTTATGTGAATTTCTACCTTTCTAACCGTTTTAAATATTTATGGAATTTGTTTGAACAAGTCGCAATTACCGTGCACTCGTTTGTTTTGTACATAACGTGAATCGCGTCATGGGAACCGTACCCACGATCTACAATATTTTGTTTTATTATTGTTTGAATTTATGGTCGGGTCACATGAAATGCGCACCCGAATTGGGGATTATGTATCACAACTATGCCACAGGAACTGTACCCATAGTCACGAGGATTTATTTATTGATCGCGCCTAAAGCAAAACTACGAATGTTTATAAGTTAACTAATTTCCCTAAGGTTTGAGATTATTAAAGTCATGAGGTATGGATACGAAATTATTGGAGAGCATTGTATGGCTTAATTACTTTATTTAATGTACAATACAAAGCCTGAAACCCATCACATTAGAGGTCTACTTCTTCTTAGCCCATTCTAGAACCAAACTGCATTTTTACCTTGACCCAATTTCAAATCACTTCCCCTTTGTCTATAAAAATAGTCCACCAACAACCAACGCTTAAATAAATCGAAGATCCAAACTTATGTATTTCTAATACTGCCAATCAATATTTGAAATCGAGTCATTTGACACTAATAACCCTACCCAGCTCGCACTCTCCCATTTCACTTGTTATTTAACTACACATCTATTGAAGACAAACTTTGCAGATCCAGTCAAACAATTGTTATGGGCTCTGAATTCAAATAGATTGTCATTTATGAAGAATCACAGAAGTTTCAGCAATGATTTTTTTTAGAATAACATTTACATGTTTTTATATTGTACTTCATATATAGAGGTAACTGATACCAAGTCAAGTTTGCATTTAACGCTGAACCATTTTTACACGTAGAGATGACTAATTACAGCAACCTAACAATGTCATAGCAAAACAACAGCTATACTTTTTGAAATCAGAATTCGTACCTTAACAGTAGGTGAACAGGAAATCAAAAAGAAACAAACAAGATCTCAGCAACACAAGCTTAGCAAGAGCGGCTTCAATTCCCAGCCTAAAAAGACTTAAAATTCTCAGAAAATGTAGTGCAAATCCGGCAAAAATTGGCGGCTGTCCAGATCCCTTTCAACTCCTCTTGTTCGAAACTTTTGTGTGTGTTAGATCTCTGTCTTTCTAACTTCTTAAATTTCGGAATTTCTACTTCAACTTAGTGAAGGCGTGGGAATGAGGTTCAAATTGTAAGGTGAGTGTGAATAATCTTGAATCTATGAAGGGAAGTGAATGAGAAGTGTGTGCCGATAACAGAGTGAAGGAGAAAGGGTCAGTCGCTGGGTGGCAGTATGCGGAGATAGGGTGGTGCGGCGGCTCACTGAATGGGTTCGACGTTGGAGGAAAAGGGGAAAGGCTGCTAGGTTTTCATGGGGAGGAGATCTGATCTCTTCTCTAGAGTTAAAGGAAAGGGGGTTTTTAATGAGGGGGGAAGATTGGGCCAGGCGGGTTGGGTCTTTTAAATGGACTGGGGATTTGGGCCGTTCAGAGCTGGCCCAGTCCGATTTTGAGCTTCAAAATGGCCCCTTTTCCTTTCTTTCTTTTTTTATTCAAGTTTCAATTGTAGCCATTTCAAACAATATTCCTAAATTGATCCTATTTTGCAAAATTGACCTATTTACTACTTTATCTTTCAATCAACTAATTAATTACCTTAACAATATGAACTAATTAACGAAAATTATTAATTTGAAAACCAAAAGCTAACAATGTAAAATGACTAAGTAATTAAATTTTTTTTGTAAATTTCATTTATCAATTATATAATTAATAAGCTATTAACTCAAAAAATTCATAAAAACAATTAAAATTATTTTCGGATTATTTTTTAGGAGTAATTTCCTACATGGGGCAAAAATTAGGTGCTCACAGCTGCCCCTATTTGCTCGAAAACATGAAGAGTTTTCGGGCAAATATAAAGTGAGCAATTATGGACAATTTTCGCCCTTGCGACTTCCTGAATTGTCTAAAGATTTGCAAGAATGGAATAGAGAAATGCATATTAAATGTACTTATAATGGTGTTCATTTATCAGAAAAAGAATTTCCAAAAAATTGGTTAAAAGATGGCATTCAGTTCAAAATATTATTCCTTTTTGTCAGATACCTTGGCATATATCTAAACTGTACTCCTCCCGTGGAGAGCTAATGAAAAAGAAAAAACAACAAACTAATTTTTATTTTTTAACAGTTCGGGGAATGGATGCTGAACTTCCCTTTGGTTCTTCCCGAAAACACCCTTTCTTTTTTTAGCCCATTTTTAAGGAACTCGAAAAAAATTGGAAAATTCAAAAAAAAAATATTTTATAACTCTAAAAGTTTTAAAAGGAAAAATAAAATTATTTCGAAGAGTTTCGAAAGAAACCAAAAAATGTCTTATCAAAAGTAGTCTATTTATAAATAAAAAATGAAAAAAGAACTTTCAAAAGTAAATCCAATTGTATTATTTAGACTCAAAGAAATAGATGAATTGAATGAAACGAAAAAAAAATATTCTCTAATTAGTAATAAGATAATTAACGAACATTTAGTCAAATTGAATCTGGAAATTGGCCAAATTCTTCACTAATAGAAAGCAAAATAAAGTGATACTCCATGGGAAGCATTTTTAAAAAAGTTTGATCGAACCTTGCTTCGGAGGTTGCCTACATATCCTTGTCTATAAAGGAATCAGGTCAGTGTAGTGCTGGAAATTTTGGTAGCTGGGACTACTAGAAGTTGTGATTTCACTGTTGCTGTTGCTGCTGTTACTGCTTACTGAGCTCCTTATTACACCAAAGTCAAAACTAAGAAAGACTAACTAAACCTATCAGCTATGAGTTACAAGGTTCCTATCTATGAGTCTTTTGAATCTTGATCTTGAGTCTTGGTTTGTTCTTCACGCAGGCTCTGATCTGAACCTTGATGCTTGCTAGCTTCAGGTGTTAGTTCATTCTTCTTCGGCTTTTTTGGATCAAGACGGGACATGCAAAGCTTGTGACTTCAGTCATGTCTTGAGCAGTCCACATCTTTTCTCCGCTTATGCACTTTGGATTCGCTTCTTTTTTCTTCTTTTCTTTATTTTGGATTGAGTCTTCTCTTTGGTTATCTCGAACCCTGTGCATCGAGGTATAACCTGCTCAGACACCAAAAAACAAACAAACGAACAAAATTTTTCTGCCCCAGTTTTCACTAGGAAAATTTTGTGAGTTATTTGTAACAAAAATCTATACTACTTCATTATTGAAAGCAATAAAAGGTCAGGATTGGTGTACCCTAAGAAAATGGAGACTAGGGAATAGAGACCCTATGTCTAAAATGAAAGCAACTACGGAGTGGAGACCCTATGTTGGAAAGGAGACTAGGGAGTGCAGACCCTATGTTGGAAAAGCGACTAGGGAGTGGAGACCCTATGTCTAAAAATAAAAAAAAGTCAACTAGGAAATGGAGACACAATGTTGGAAAAGCGACTAGGGAGTGGAGACCCTATGTCTAAAAATCATCAACTAGGGAGTGTAGACCCTATGTTGGAAAACAGACTAGGGAGTGGAGACCCTATGCCTAAAAATCATCAACTAGGGAGTGGAGTCCCTATGTTGGAAAGGAGACTAGGGAGTGGAGACCCTATGTCAAAAAATATTCAACTAAGGAGTGGAGACCCTATGTTGGAAAGGAGACTAGGGAGTGGAGACCCTATGTCTAAAAATCATCAACTAGGAAGTGGAGACCCTATGTTGGAAAAGAGACTAGGGAGTGGAGACCCTATGTCTAAAACTCATCAACCAGGGAGTGGAGACCCTATGTTGGAAAGGAGACTAGGAAGTGGAGACCCTATGTTGGAAAAGAGACTAGGGAGTGGAGACCCTATGTCTATAAATCATCAACCAGGGAGTGGAGATCCTATGTTGGAAAGGCGACTAGGGAGTGGAGACCCTATGTTCGAAAACGCAGTTAGGGATTAGAGACCCTATACTACCATGATTTTGAACATTTTTTTTAAATAAAGAGAATGAGTAAGATGCGGGAAAGAAAATGGAGAAAACTTCATTTTTTGGGTTGTTGCTGCAAAGCTGTTTTTTGCCCTTGCGCTGTTTCTTTTTGGTTGCACCTGCTCCTTGCAAGGTTGCTTTTGGATTTCACTTGTTTCCTATTTTCAAACAAAGAACAATTGTCAGTTTGACGGTGGTTGGTTTTTTTGGCCTTGATTGTTTCAACCAGTTGATCTTGGTCGGCTTCTTTGATGATACTTTCAACTGCAACTGGTTGTTTCTTGAAGACCGATTCCATTTCTGGCCCCTGAGAAACTTTGGCTTTCCGAACTCTACCATGACGGTTGGTCACGTGGGACTTGACCTTTTGACTTTATTTTGCCTTTGTAGGCCTTTCACTTCTGACTTGTTTTTTTTTAACTTTTAACTTCGGAGCAATGGGGAACTTTTTGGCTCCTCAAACTTTGCTGCAACGGCTAGTCGCATGGGACATAATCTTTTCCAACTTTATTTCGCCTTTGTAGGCCTTTCATTTCTGGTTTCCTTCTTCCAACTTCAATTTCAGAGCATTTGGGGTACCATGGCTTTTCAAACCTTTGCCGAGACGGTTAGTCACGTGGGACTCAACCTTTTAAAATTCATTTGCCTTTATAGGCACTTCAATTTGATTTCTCCTTCCAAGAGTTTTGATTTCGAAGCATCGGTCTCCATGGCTAGTCGAGGTCGACTTGGTGCCCCTGACGAGGCTGGGTGCCTTTTTGCATATTAGCTTGTATCGAATGAGAACCCTGTAAATCACTCTTACCGTCCTTTCTTTGTCTTAGTTTCGGAACAGAGTTAGACCGAAAGTGATTCAAAGAAAACAAACAATGGAATGGAGAATGAGTTTAAACAAGAAGTATCCATTTCGGGGAAAGGAAAGAAGGACTTATCTGGAGTACATGCGTTCTACAATGAACATGACATGCCTTTTGGACTGGATGCCTGACCCATGTAAATCGTCCGACTCTTAGAAATACATCACAACTTTTTCTTCCAAACCGAGAAACCTTGCCCAGGACTGTGTCGACGCCAATGGCTGTGAGGATCCTTTTTTCGATCAGTGTTGCCCTTTGCGGCTTTTCACCAGCTGACCTCACTTATTTCTCTTCTTACCATTGCCTTATAGTGCTCTTTGCGAGTTTTCACTAACAAGACTCTCTCATTTTCCATTTCTCTGGTTTCCATCGCCTTACGGTGCCCGTGAGGGTTTTCACCGATAAGACTCTCTCATTTTCTTTCTCTCATTCGGTTGCATCAGATCCAAGTAGCTGTATCCTCCAATTCGAACATCCTTGCCAATAGATCGGAAGGACTTGAACAGGATTTTCGGGTGAAAAGTATTTGGATTAAATTATAACTTTGGAACCTTTGGGCGAAACGATCGCCGAACCATTTAACATTTGCGACAGTTTCACTTTTGGGGGGGGGGGGGGGGGGTGAGGGGGAATTTGGATTTTTATTTTGATGTGACTGAACCTAGAGAGAGACTGCATACGTATCCTTTCGGAATCAAGTCGAACGTAGTTCAAGTGTCTTTGTTTTTTTTTAATTTTCTTTTCTTTTGCTTTTTCTTCTGTTTTGTTATCTTTTCTCTTTATTTTTCCTTTCCTTTTTCTCTTTTTGTTTCATTTTTCATTTCATTTTCTTTGTCTTTTCTTCCCTTTTTTTGTATTTTTCTTTTTCTTCTCTTTTTCATCTTTTTTTCATTTTTCATTCATTTTCTTTCAATAATAACCTCCAGGTTACAATGAGGGTACTTAGAGAATGGGAGCCGGCTCAAAAGGGCTTGCAAAGGGTTGAATATTTGGATAGTGAGAAAGAAAGCCTTCTTCATGCCAACCGGAGAACATTAATGCCATATAGAGGATCCAACATAGTACTTTTTGACTGCATTTGCATTGACAACTTTTCTAGGGACATTTCCTTCGATGTGTCCTAAGTACAACACACTCTTTTGGCAGTACTCTTTCTGCAAATGGATCTTTCCAATCTGGAGCCAATTTCCCTTTAGCTGTGTTGAGTCTTTGTTTTATTTCCTTAAACTTATCTTCATTGCATTCTGATTCTTAATTCATTATTTCGAAGTTTGACAGCGTTTTAGGATCTGGGCATGAAGTCCGCAAGCATGTCATGTCATTAAAATCTGCATTTAACAGAACTGAAAAGAGAAGATTAAGAAAAGAGACATTCCTGGACAGTGAAATATAATTTTTTGATTTTTTTGAATTTTAAAGATAGATGGGTTTATAGCGGAAAGTAAGACAATAAAGTAAAACATCCGGACCACACCCTAAGATAATCCGGACGCAGAAAGGATAGCAAGACTGGCTACTGAGACTCCCGTCTGATGGGGAACTTTCAAGCTTGGCGGCCATTTTTTGGCTTTTCTTCTGTCTCGGCAGTGGCTGCAATGGCCTTCAGTGCCAGATCAAATTCTTCATCTTCACAAATCATTCCGACTACTGGCCATTGGTGTGAGTAGGCAGAGGATTGTTCATCATATTAGGGTCCTCTTCATCCCGAAACACTATTGCCTGGACCCCGATGAGGTCTTCCACTGCTCTTTTAAGAGTCCAACAGTTTTCACTGTCATTTCCTACTGCTCCAGAGTGGTATTCACATCTAGTATCAGCTCGTTGCAAGGGGGACTCGGGGTTCGGCCGGTTCGGGGCCACTGGCTGCAGCAGACCTAGCCTGATTAGCTTTTGGAACAAGTTTGAATACGATTCACCAATAGGGGTGAACTGATTCCTTCTGAGAGGCTCACTTGGGCGAGGATTTTATTGGGGAACATTTGGTTAGGGATTATATGGAGCTTGGTAGGGATGGGCATCTCTGAGAGGTGGAGCTCGATTTTGTGTATAATATTATGGCCGCATGTAAGGTTGCGTGTTCATCACCACATAGGGAGGCGGTGCCACGACATAAGCAGCATCTTGATAGGGATAGTAGTGTTGTGGGACCTCAAGAAGAACATATGATTGATTGAGTGCCCTGCTGGCCCCCTTCGAGCTCGAAACCATCATGGCCACCTCTTCTCTCCAATTTCTGCTCATTAAACCCTCCGAACCATTCTGAACGGCCTGTGATGTGGCCTTAAAGGCAACATGACTCAAGATTCGGCCCGTTTTTAACCCATTTTCTACCATCTCCTCGATTTTGATAGCCTCAGTGAACGACTTACCCAGAGCGGACATCATGTTCTGGAAGTAGTTCGCCTCTTGGGCCTGTAGGAAAGTCGTAACCATTTCAGCTTCGTGCATTGGGGGCTTTACCCTGGCGGCTTGCTCGCGCCATTTGACAGCATATTCACAGAAGCTTTCTGTTGTTTTCTTTTTCAAATTGGACAAAGAGTTTCTGTCGGGAGCGATGTCCACATTATACAGGAACTTGCGGATAAAATCTCAAGCCAAATCGTCCCACACGTGCCAATGAGTAATCTCTTGATCGATGTAGCACTCGGAAGCAATTCCGGTGAGACTTTCTCCAAAATAGGCCATTAGCAGCTCCTCTTTTCCACCAACACCCCTCAGCTGGTTACAGTATCATTTCAGATGAGCGATCGGGTCTCTGTGCCCGTCGTATTTTTCGAATTTTGGAGTTTTGAAACCAGCCGGCAAGTGAACATGGGGAAAGATACACAGGTCAAAGTATGAGACACTCTTTTGGCTGCTTAGACCTTGCATGTTTTCCAGGCTTTGTTCCAGGCTTTTCATCTTCCGATCCATTTCCTCTCGCTCGGGATTCTTGGCAACCCTTTCTTGCTCCATCGAGAGATTATATAGTGTAGGTTGAGTAATGGAATGCGGGGTCACATATGTTATCTCTAGTTGAAGTTGTGGACCCTGAAAGGTGAACATTGGAGGCTCAACATACAGCCGTGGTAAAGTTGGTTGTGTTGTGGTGCAGACTAGTGCTGCAGAGAACATCAATGGCGGTGCTTTTGGGGCCGGCGCCTGTGGGAGAACCACAAAAGGCTTTCCGAGACCATTAAACGGCATTGGAGGGTACCCGCACGGGATGAACGGGTTGGGTACATGGGCGTTGGTAGTCTCACTTGACTTGGGGATCGACTCAGGGAACCCAGAGATTGCACTTGGCGGTTCCCTACCTTTAGACCAGGCGTCCCACATTCCAAACATGCAGAGACGCAATATCCTATTTTCTTCAGCGAGGGCTAATTCTGGCTGTTGAATAACCAACGTCGGGCTATCCTCAAAATCGATAATTGGTAGATGACTTTCGGAGGCCATAGGAACCATGCCTTTGGACCTTGTGAAGTAAGGATGGCAAGCCAGATTACTAAACAACCAACCACCTGAACAGAACCTGGCTAATTTGCACACCCAATAACCTTGTTAGTTTTGAGACACTTAACAGATAGGAAATCGCACGTTGGGATGCAATGCACCTAAACAGTTAAACGATTCTACCATGTGTTTGAACGGTTGCATGTTTCATCCCGGGCTTAACTAACCATTTTTCACTCTGTACCTCTTTTCTTTCATTTTTGCCTCTCTTTAATCACTCTTGTTTTCTCAGTTTGTTTCTGTTGCTCTTTTATTTTTGGCACTCTCTTTTTCTCTCTTTTTTTTCACTCTTTTATTTTTTGTCACTCTTTATTCTGTTTTTGCCACTCTTTTATTTTTTTTCACTCAATTTTCTTTCTTTCCTTCTTTTTTCAGTTTATTTTTCACTCAATAATTTTATGGCTATGATCGAATCCGATGGGGATTGCCTACGTATCATGACGCCGCATGAATCACATCATTACGTAGTTCAGGAAAATCGGGAATGGAGTAAATAAATTAATTTTTTTCTAATTATTCAACTTTTTTTCTTTTTATATGAAAATCATATCACAAAAGCTCCTAACAAGGAAAAAAATTTACGATTTTGGATTTTGAAAGGAAGAATTCTACAAATTCATTTTCTTTTGTTTTGAATCTTTGGGAATTTCAAAAGTAAAAAGAAAATATTTTTTTTTGAATTTCCATTCATTTTCTTTTTTTTAAAGAAAAAAGAAAATATTTTTGGATTTTGAATGTTGCCTATGAATTTCCGAAAGATAGATTTTTAAGAAAATATTTCTGATTTCTGAGTTTTCTTTTAATTTATGAAAGTACTTCTGAAGAAAAGCAAAAATATTTTTGGACTTCAATTCTTTTTAAAAAAATTTATGACATTTACGAAAGAAAGACTTCTAAATAAGAAAAAGGAATATTTTTGGATTTTTATTTCTAATTTATTTTTTTGGAATTTTTGGGAAAAATACTTCAAAATAAAGGAAAGCCATATTTTGGATTTTGATTTTTGATTGATTTTCTCTTTTTCTTTTTTTCGTATGAAAGATTTAGGAAATAAGGAAAATACTTCTTCTTTTTTTTTTGGGTTTTAAGATCCTTTTTTTTTTTTGAATTTTCTAAGGAAAGACTTCTAAAAAAGGAGTTAAGGAAAAGGAAAATATCTTTTGGATTTTCTTTTTTTTGAAAATTGGGGACGGAACCGACGAGGTTTGCCTACGTATCTCACACCCGGTGAGAATCAGACCTGCGTAGTTCGGTAAATTTTGAAGTAACAAGAGAAATATGATTTATTTTTTCTTTTTTCTTTTTTTTTCAAAATTTCGGCAGAGTTTTGTGATATTTTGAACACTAGGGTTTTCAGAAACGGACGATTTTCTCTTTCCTACCTCAATCTTGGTTTTTCTTGATTTTTCTTCCCTATTCTAGAAGCCGGTTAACATGCAAGCCGAAGCAAATAAATGTACAAGTAGCACGTAAACTGCATCAGGTGGTCTTTTTATTTCGGGTACACCTGTCCTAGGCGGACCCAACCCCTGTGTTGATTTCCTAAAGTCAAATGCAAGTGATGCAAACAAGCGTTCCTACTAGGGATCCTGCATGAGGCTCGAGTTACCCGAGCGGACAACTCGAGCCCGGGGGAGGCAACATACCGGTAACCAAAAGGCCATCTGGCTTTGTAACTGATCCGATCCTCATTTTAAATTAGGGTGTAACTCTAACAGAAAAGAAGTCACGCCAGCATGCACTTCCCGGAAGATTTAGAAGACTCAGAGAGGAGAAGGGTTTCGTACCAGTTTATATACAGTTCAAACAATATCAAAGCGGTAAAAAGAGGCATTTAGCACATTAGGCTCAAACACGTAAAATATCAGATAATAAACAAAATTCTAACTATAACAGTTATTCTAAGCTCGAATTTTGAACCTTGAACTAGAGATTCTGGGTTCGATTCCCAGCAGAGTCGCCAGAGCTATCACACCTCCTTTTTCCGAGGGGATAGGGAATTTTTTCAAAATTAAAGTGACATTAATCAAAATGGGATTACTTATTTATTCATAGTCGCCACTTGGAATAATTTATGGTGTCCAAGTCACCGATATTTTAAATCCCAAATCGAGGAAATTGATTCTTATTTATGGTCTGCGAACACAGAAGATCGGGTAAGGAATCTTGTTAACCCTAGAGAAGGTGTGAGGCACTCCCGAATTTCATGGTTTTAGCACGGTCGTTCAACTATTAGTAATTGGCCTAATTATCTGATTTAATATATGTTTTAAGACTTATGTGCATTTTTACCTTTCTAACCGCTTTTAATATATATGGAATTTGTTTGAACAAGTCGCGATTGTCGCGCACTCGTTTTGTTTTGTACATATCGCGAATCGCGTCACGGAAACCGTACCCACGATCTACAACATATTTGTTTTATTATTGTTTGAAGTTATGTTTGGGTCACATAAAATGCGCACCCGAATTGGGGGTTATGTACCATAACTATGCCACGGAAACCGTACCCATAGTCACGAGGATTTATTTATTGATCACGCCTAAAGCAAAACTACGAATGTTTATAAGTTAACTAGTTTCCCTAAGGTTTCAGATTATTGAAAAGTCATCATGAGGTATGAATACGAAATTATTGAAGAGCATTGTATAGCTTAATTACTTTATTTAAAGTATAATCCAAAGCCTGAAACCCATCACATTAGAGGTCTACTTCTTTAGCCCATTCTAGAACCAAACTGCATTTTTACCTTGACCCAAATTCAAATCACTTCCCCTTTGTCTTTAAAAATAGTCCAGCAACAACCAACGCTTAAATAAAACGAAGATCCAAACTTATGTGTTTCTAAAAATCGAGTCATTTGCCACTAATAACCAAACCTAGCTCGCACTCTCCCATTTCACTTGTTAATTAACTTCACATCTATTGAAGACAAACTTTGCAGATCCAATCAAACAATTGTTACGGGCTCTGTAATTCAAACAGATTGTCATTTATGAAGAAACACAGAAGTTTCAGCAATGATTTTTTTTTACCATAACATTTATACATGGTTCTATATTGTACTTCACATATAGAAGTAACTGAGACCAAGTCAAGTTTACATTTAACGTTGAAGCATTTTTACACGTAGAGATGACTAATTACAGCAACCTAACAATGTCATAGCAAAACAACAGCCATACTAATTGAAATCAGAATTCGTACCTTAACAGTAGGCGAACCGGAAATAAAAAAGAAACAAACAAGGTCTCAACAACACAAGCTTAGCAAGAGCGGCTTCAATTCCCAGCCTAAAAAGACTTAAACTTCTCAGAAAATGTAGTGTAAATCCAGCAAAAATTGGCAGTTGTCCAGATCCCTTTCAACTCCTCTTGTTCGAAACTTTTGTGTGTGTTAGATTTCTGTCTTTCTAACTTCTTAAATTTTGGAATTTCTACTTCAACTTAGTGAAGGCGTGGGAATGAGGTTCAAATTGTAAGGTGAGTGTGAATAAGCTTGAATCTATGAAGGTAAGTGAATGAGAGGAGTGTGCCGATGACAGAGTGAAGGAGAAGGGGTCAGTCGCTGGGTGGTACTAGGCGGAGATGGGGTGGTGCGGCGGCTCAATGTAGGGGTTCGATGTTGGAGGAAAAGGGGAAAGGCTGCTAGATTTTCATAGGGAGGGGATCTGATCTCTTCTCTAGGGTTAAAAGAAAGGGGGTTTTTAATGAGGGGGAAGATGGGCCAGGCGGGTTGGGTCTTTAAGATGGACTGGGGATTTAAACCAAATGGGCTGTTCAGAGCTGGCCCAGTCCGGTTTTGAGCTTCAAAATGGCCCCTTTTCCTTTCTTTCTTTCAATTTATTCAAGTTTCAATTGTAGCCATTTCAACCAATATTCCCAAATTGATCATATTTTGCAAAATTGACCTATTTACTACTTTATCTATCAATCAACTAATTAATTACCTTAACAATATGAACTAAGTAACAAAAATTATTAATTAGAAAATCAAAAGCTAACAATGTAAAATGACTAAGTAATTAATTTTTTTTTCTAATTTTCATTTATCAATTATATAATTAATAAGCGATTAACTCCTAAAATTCATAAAAATAATTAAAATTATTTTTGGATTATTTTTTAGGAGTAATTTCCTATATGGGGCAAAAATAAGGTGCTCACATATACTTCAGTACCTATCGATTTATGAACAGCTACTCCGGAGAAGTGGCGTGCGACAACCAACAGCTGAAGCGAGCACCCTACTGGGGAAGAACGTCACCGGGTCTATCTGTACATGTGGGCATGAACACAATGCCAAAAAGAAAAGGGGCATCAATACAGAAAATGTACTAAGTATATAGGACTAATAAGTTACGTGAATTAAAGACGAAACGTGAGAGGGACGAATACATAATTTCAACCTAAATACCGAAGACAAGCCACCGGGGGCGTATACTACGGAAAACCATGAGACTTAATTGCATGCAAGTTTTGCAAAAAGTGAGTCCAGTCATTGGGGCTATGCATTAAATACATAATATAGTATCACTCAGCCTCTCTTTGGGGCATATCATATCATACCGTACCCGGCCTCGAGGAGGACTCGGTAAGGTCTGATATTGTTACTTCATCGTACCCGGCCTCAAGAGATCTCGGTTGTACCCGATCTCAATAGAACTTGGTGTACCCGGTCTTAAAAGGACTCGATCGTACCCGGCCCCACAGGGCTCGGTAAATATTTCATATCACATTACTTTGTACCCGGCCTCATAAAGGACTCGGTCGTACCCAACCATAGGAGGTATCGATTGTACCTGGCCTCAACAGGTCTCAACGTAGCCGGTCTCAAGATATCTCAGTAGCCTCACATCTCACTTGATGTTTTATCATACCCAACTGATTAGTGATTTCACAATAGGTGCCTTACTCTGCCGTCTATAGTGCGGCTCGGTAAAGTAAAATAGATACATATATTTGTAAGTGTAATGTATGTTCAATTTCAAGAGATACTAAGATTATAATCAGAAGGAATCATATTTTCCGACCTCAGGATGTTATCTGGGAACACCTCAGATTGGTAGAAAATGTTGCAGGATAGAATTTACAAGAACGGGAACAACGTTACTGAGAAGGGCTTAGAACAATCCAATCTGACAACATAGAAATCCTTAGGAGAGAGAGAGAGAGAGACGCGTACACCAAATCATGTCAAGAAAGAAAGTTGTCTTACATACCTATTTGAAGAGCTAGCCACACTTCTTGAGTTCTTACGCTTTTGTGGAGATTAACTCGGCGTCCAATGAATCTCCAAAATCAGTATAACAAGTCAATAGATATTACAATAACTATCTCAAGCTTCTTCACGCTAAATCCTACTAGGTTCATGTTTGATTTAGCCCGAGACTGTTTAAGAAGAGTGTTTTGGGCGAACTAAAGTTGGTGATACTGCCTTTTTATACCAAGTCTAGGAAATTCTGCTGCCCCAAATGCCAAACGGGTCGCCCCGCACCGACCATTGCGCCAGGTGGGACAGCTGGCGCATTCTGGCCAACTGGGATCGCCTCTTAGTACTTATGGTGTGCTGCCGGTTGATTGGTTGTACCATAACCTTATTAATTTTCAACTTCGCATGTGGGGGAATAGTGTGGGGCATAACAAAATATTTAAAATTATTTATTTACTTCAAAAAATTAACTATTAACTAAATTTTTTCATGTCCAGTAATTTAATACTTAAAACACTTTTTGAAAGCTTGGCCAAACATAAATGGTTGCTTAAAAGTGCTTCTCAAATTAATTAGCCAAACACTAACAACTTTTCTCCAAAAGTACTTTTTCGAAAAATATTTTTTAAAATAAATTGATTTAGAAGTTGTCACGACCCCAATCGCGGTTGTGATGGCGCCCAACACTAATGCTAGGCAAGCCCGACCAATTTAAATACTCTCAACCCAAATACGCAATCCGTTAACAAATAATACGATTAAAATAGAAAATATCAAGGTTCCAATCCGAAACTAAATAAAATAGTACGGAAAATAATAACGAATATCCAAACATTCCCCAATAGATCTGGAGTCACGAGTCTAGAGCCTCTAGATGTAACAGAGTACTATATCCATAGTAATAAAGAAGTCTAGGATATGGAAAGATAAATGAAATAAAGGGGATGAGTCGGGTCCTGCGGACGTCAGACAGCTACCATTTATGTTTGGCNAAGTGAGTACTTCCAACTCAGTGAGTAATAAACATATATAATGGCTGAAAGTAAGAAATCCCGAAATATTACAATATAAAGCTATAATCAACGATTCAGCATGTTAAACGATGAAACAACAACAGACAATGACAATTAAGACCAACAGATATAAAGTGCATGAATGCAATACAATGCACATGAGCGCTGCGGCGCGCAGCCCGATCCATTTGGGTACCCGCGCTCACTGTGGGGGTTCAGACTCCGGAGGGGCTCCTACAGCCCAAGCGCAATATCA
>NW_017674677.1:3108-8629 GCF_001879085.1 Nicotiana attenuata | reverse complement strand
TCCGGACTCCGAAATCACTTCCGATCGCACTCCTAAGTCACAAATCACCTCCCGAAGCTAACCGAATCACCGGAATTCACATCCGAGCCTTCTAACTAATAAGTCAACGTTCAGTTGACTTTTCCAAACCAAAACTTCCTTAAAGAAACCAAGTGTCTCATTTCCTATCCAAACCAATTCAATTCAACTCTAACTCACCCGATGCTGATAATAAAACATGAAAGAGCAATAAATGGGGGAAACGGGGCTGTAATACATGAGACGACGGGTTGGGTTGTCACATCCTCCCCAACTTAAACAAATGCTCGTCCTCGAGCGGGTCGAGAAGCATACCTGAGGTCTCAAATAGGTGAGGATATCTGCTCCGCATCTCCTGCTCAGTCTCCCAAGTAGCTTCCTCAACGGGCCGACCTCTCCACTGCACCTTTACCGAAGCTATATCCTTTGATCTCAATTTCCGAACCTGATGACCCATAATAGCCACTGGCTCCACATCGTAAGTCAAGTCATCATCCAACTGAACCGTGCTGAAGTCTAACACATGGGACGGGTCCCCAACATACTTCCGGAGGATAGAAACGTGAAATACTGGGTGAACTCCCGACAAGCTGGGCGGCAAAGCAAGCATGTAGGCCACCTCCCCAACTCTCCTAAGTATCTCAAAAGGACCAATGAACCGTGCACTCAACTTTCCTTTCTTTCCAAATCTCATAACGCCCTTCATAGGCGAAACCTTCAACAAGACCTTCTCGCCCACCATGTAGGATACGTCTCGAACCTTCCGGTCCGCATAACTCTTCTGACGCGACTGTGCTGTACGAAGTCTCTCCTGGATCACTTTCACCTTCTCTAAGGCATCCTGAACCAACTCTGTCCCCAATAGTCTAGCCTCGCCGGGCTCAAACCAACCAACCGGAGATCTACACCGTCTCCCATATAAGGCCTCATACGGTGCCATCTGAATGCTGGACTGATAGCTGTTGTTGTACGCAAACTCTGCAAGTGGCAAGAACTCAGCCCAAGAACCTCCAAAATCAATAACACAGGCACGCAGCATGTCCTCCAATATCTGAATGGTACGCTCGGACTGTCCGTCCGTCTGAGGATGAAATGCGGTGCTCAACTCTACTTGTGTACCCAACTCTCGCTGAAAAGTCCTCCAAAACTGGGAAGTAAACTGAGTACCCCTATCTGAGATCATAGAAACTGGGACCCCATGCAACCTAACAATCTCCCAGATGAAAATCTTTGCCAACCGCTCCGAAGAATAGGTAGTACACACCGGAATGAAGTGCGCGGACTTGGTCAGCCGATCCACAATCACCCAAATCGAATCAAACTTCTTCGAGGTATGAGGGAGACCACTCACAAAATCCATAGTAATCCTCTCCCACTTCCACTCGGGAATATCTATCCGCTGTAGTACACCACCGGGTCTCTGATGCTCATATTTGACCTGCTGACAGTTGAGACACTGAGCTACATAACTCACTATATCTTTCTTCATTCTCCTCCACTAGTAGTGGTGCCTCAAATCCTGATACATCTTCGCGGCACCCGGATGAATAGAATACCGCGAGCTGTGGGCCTCCTCTAATATCAACTCCCGAAGCTCATCCACATTGGGCACGCAAATCCGGCCCTGTATCCTCATCACGCCATCATCATCAATAGTCACATCTCTGGCGTCATCGTGCTGAACCCTGTCCTTAAGGACAAGCAAATGTGGATCATCATACTGGTGCTCTCTGATGCGGTCATATAAGGAAGACCGAGAAACTACACAAGCCAACACCCGACTAGGCTCCGAAATATCTAACCTCACCATCCGATTGGCCAAAGCCTGAACATCGACTGCGAAGGGCCTCTCCCCAACTGGAATGTACGCCAAGCTACCCATACTGACCGCCTTCCGGCTTAACGCATCGGCCACTACGTTGGCCTTCCTCGGATGATACAAAATGGTAATATCATAGTCCTTGAGTAACTCAAGCCACCTCCGCTGCCTCAAATTGTTTGAACAAATGCTGAAGGCTGCGATGATCAGTATATACCTCACAAGATACGCCATATAAGTAGTGTCTCCAAATCTTCAACGCATGAACTATAGCAGCCAACTCCAAATCATGTACGGGGTAGTTCTGCTCATGAGGCTTCAACTGACAAGAAGCATATGCAATAACTCTACCCTCCTGCATCAACACACATCCGATCCCAACTCTCGAAGCATCACAATACACAGTGTAAGAACCTGAGGCGGATGGCAAAACTAACACTGGAGCTGTGGTCAAAGCTGTCTTGAGCTTCTGAAAGCTCTCCTCGCACTCGTCTGACCATACGAATGGTGCACCCTTCTGCGTCAACTTAGTCAAGGGTGAAGCAATAGAGGAAAACCCTGGACGAACCGGCGATAATAACCTGCCAAATCGAGCAAACTTCGAATCTCCGTGGCTGAGGATGGTCTGGGCCAACTCTGCACCGCCTCTACCTTCTTTGGATCAACTTGAATACCATCACTGGACACCACGTGTCCCAGAAAAGCTACAGACCCAAGCCAAAACTCATATTTGGAGAACTTTGCATAAAGCTTCTCCTCCCTCAACCTCTGTAACACCACTCTCAAGTGCTGAGCATGCTCCTCCTGGCTGCGCGAGTACACTAGGATATCATCAATAAAAACGATAACAAATGAATCCAGATACGGCCGAAATACGCTGTTCATCAAGTGCATGAACGCGGCTAGGGCATTAGTCAGCCCAAAAGACATAACCAGGAATTCATAGTGCCCATATCTAGTCCTGAAGGCAGTCTTCATAATATCCGAATCCCTGATCTTCAGCTGGTGATAGCCTGAACGGAGATCAATCTTCGAGAATACCCTTGCCCCCTGGAGCTGGTCAAACAAATCATCAATACGAGGTAGTGGATACTTGTTCTTCACTGTCACCTTGTTCAACTGTCTGTAATCAATGCACATCCTCATTGTGCCATCTTTCTTCTTTACAAATAGAACCGGTGCACCCCACGGTGACACACTAGGACGAATAAACCCCTTATCTAGGAGTTCCTGAAGCTGATCCTTTAGTTCTTTCGACTCTGTTGGTGCCATGCGATACGGAGGAATAGAAATGGGCTTAGTGCCCGGCACCAGATCAATACCAAAATCAATGTCCCTGTCCGGTGGCATGCCCGGCAGGTCTGCTGGAAACACATCAGGGAAGTCCCTCACGATGGGAACGGAATCAAGACTAGGAGTCTCAGCTCCAATATCTCTCACGAAAGCCAAATAAGATAGAAAACCTTTCCCAACCATCCGCTGGGCTTTTAGGAGAGAAATTACCCTGCTGGGAACATAGTCAGTCGTACCACGCCACTTAATCCTCGGAATACCCGGAATAGCCAACGTAACTGTCTTAGCATGACAGTCCAGAATAGCATGGAACGGAGATAACCAATCCATACCCAGAATAACATCAAAATCAACCATGCTCAACAGCAATAAGTCAATTCGGGTCTCCAAACCCCCAATAGTCACTAAACAGGATCGGTATACATGATCTACAATGATAGTATCACCCACCGGGGTAGATACGTGCACAGGCAAAGCAAGACAACCTCGGGTAGTACCCAGGTGATGAGCAAAATATGAAGATACATAGGAATAGGTAGATCCGGGATCAAATAAGACAGAGGCATCTCTGTGGCAGACTGAGATAATACCTGTGATAACAGCATCTGAGGCAATGGCGTCCTTCCTGTGTGGAAGAGCATAGAATCGAGCCTGACCACCGCCAGTCCGGCCTCCACCCCTGGGGCGGCCCCTGGCTACCTGACCTCCACCCCTAGCTGACTAGGCGGGTGCTGATGAAACAGGAGCTGAAGATGAGGGCTGATCCCTCTGCTGAGACTGACTACCACGACGCCGAGGACACTGTCTCCTCATATGACCAAACTCACCGCACTCATAGCAACTACCCAGCGCTGGAGAAGGGGACTGATGGAAACCCCTCGCTGCTGAAGAACCCTGGGCTGAAGAGGCAGGTGTAGAGCTCTGAGCTGGAAGGGCACTAAGTGAAGTCTGGCCCTGCTGAAATCCCTGATGACCACGGCCTAAAGAGGCCCCACTGTACTCTGGACGACCTGACTGAGGAGGCCTGAAGGAACGGCCTCTGCCACGCTGGAACTGGCCCCTAGACGGAGCACCACTGAAACTACCTGAACCTCGAGGCCTCTTTGCCTCCCTCTCCTCACGCTCCCGACGGCGAACCGTCTCAATCTCTCGAGCCATGTCAACTACCTCCTCAAACGAGGCACCCATAACCCTCTCTCTGGTCATCAAAATGCGGAGTGAATAGTTGAGGCCATCCACGAACCTTTTAATCCTTTCCCGATCTGTGGGGAACTGCTGCCATGTAAGGGTCGCTGCACCAACCGGCCTACGCCTCTCGAAGTCCTCCCACCATGTAAATGCAGACCCTGAGAACTGGAAAGTGGTAAAAGCCACTCGACTCGACTCTAAGATCCCTGCAGTGCGAAGCATACGCTGACACTTATCCAGAAAACCCTGGGCATCCTCACCCTCGGCACCGCTGAACGTCGGAGGCTGAAGCCTGCCGAATCTCTCAAGACGACGCTGCTCATCATCCGACATAGCTAGAACCTCATAGGTTGGAACTGGTGCAACTGGAGCAACTGGCGGAGCTATGGCTGCTTCCGGTATCTGAATTCCCTGGGCAGCCTGCTCAGGTGTGTGAGCAACAGGGGTCTGATGTCCTCCCCCGGTCTGGGAAGCAGCTGCTACAGTAGAAGCTGAGACTGCCTGAGCCAGGCCAGTACAAACTGATAGTATCTGTGCCAAGGTCTCCTGGAGACTAGGAATAGCAATAGGCACTGTTGGTGCCTGCACAGGTGCTGCTGGGACATCGACAACTGGAATCTGGTCCTGAACTGTGGCAGCTGGTGGGTCAGCAGGTGCTGACTCTGCTGCCCTACCTCGACCACGACCACGACCGCGTCCACGGCCTCTAGTGGGTGGTACTGGTGGTCGACCATCGCGTTCGGTAGCACGAGTTCTCGCCATCTGCGAGAGAATAGAATACAGGAATTTAGTTCTCGAATCACAAGGCCGCACGACAAGAATTTCAAGAATATGGAGTTTTCCTGAAGGTTCTGCAGCCTCTCGAGACTCTACTAAACCGGCTCATGACTCGCGAGGCCTAGTAACCTAGGCTCTGATACCAACTTGTCACGACCCTAATCCCGGTCGTGATGGCGCCCAACACTGATGCTAGGCAAGCCCGACCAATTACATACTCTCAACCCAAATACGTAATCCGTTAACAAATAATACGATTAAAATAGCAAATGTCAAGGTTCCAATCCGAATCTAAATAAAATAGTACGAAAATTAATAACGGATATTCCAAACATTCCCCAATAGATCTGGAGTCACGAGTCTAGAGCCTCTAGATGTAATAGAGTAATATATATCCATAGTGATAAAGAAGTCTAGAATATGAAA